>NC_040025.1:13266874-13413055 GCF_000972845.2 Larimichthys crocea
TAATTGATCCGAAAACCCCTAATTGGAAAGTGCGGGAGGCCTCTCGGAGTCTTCACGCACCCACACGGTCTTAAATTTGCAACAGACATGAAAACACATGAGGGTGGAATGAGGAAGTGAGGGGGCTTCCAAAGTTCCTCCCACTCCGACCCCCATCCATACATTCAAGCCTCACTCTTTTCTACCCCCCCTACCCACGCCTCTGACACCCCCTATTGGCCCCACACACCCCAGCCAGCTCATCTGGTACCCCAACAAGGACCGCCAGAAGGATGATTTTTGAGGATATTTAATTTTGTCATTTCCCTCTCCCCCCCCTTCCCTCCAAATGACACAACAGTTTTGGTTGAGAATCCCTCCTTACTCTGGAACCCAACAACATAACTTTCTAATGCAAAGGATGATTTTCCCCGTTACCGTGTCTGAGGGACCTCGCGTCTATGGCTATGGCTTGTGCACTGCCAACTCTTACTGTACACTAAAACACAACTTTATTAAACTTTATCAGTGATTATGGTGAGAGAACCTGGCTCCAACACCCATTTTCTTCCAATATCATTTCTTGCGACGCGTATGCCTCACCAGGACCGATGTTGAATGTGCTGTGTTCCTGGAATCATTTCAGTTTAATGGACTTTGTCCTATCAACATAATACCTTAGGTCGCTTTCATTAATGTGTACTTTAATCAAATTGCTGAAATGCTTTGAGGGGATGTGATTTTTTTTTTTTTTTTGTTACCCTAGTTCCATTCAATTTTCACTTACACTTACTCTTCTGCATTGAGCGCCTCCCTGGACCTCTAATCATGTGTGCACCCTTCACATTCCCATATAAGTACATAGCTGTAATGACAATTATGAGGCTGATTTTCCTCTTTCACCTCCTCAGTATCCAGACGGCACTCCCACTCTGAATTCTTCCCCCTGCTGCGGTTTCCTTCCTACAGCTCCGTCATTATATGAACTTCTATACGATGCTTTTTGGATTTTCTTGATTCAATCACTTGCCATCAATGGAACCACGTGTTCCTTTTTAATGGATGCAAAGAATAGAAACTAAATCATATGCCAGCAATCATTATCTTGAATTATGCACTGCTTATACTTGATTATTTTTTCCTGTTAAAGTTTTTTGTGGGCAAGTTTTTCCTCACTCGAACCGAGGGTCTAAGGGACAGAGGGTGTCCCCTCCCTGTACAGATTGTAAAGGCCTCAGAGGAAAATGGGATACTCTTGACCCTGGGCCCCCCTTTCTCCCTATAGAAATAAACATCTGGTATTATTTTGCGATCAAGGCCGTTTTCCTTGAAGCCATAACCCCGTCCACTTACATCCTCTATCATACAACACTATAAACACAACATCAATATAATAAATACAACTTCCACTTCATAATTCAGTGTGCAGATTGTGTATTTAAATCTCTGGTTGTGCGGATATAATTTTTTAGAGTCAGTAGCATTCAGTGCAGAGAGAGTAAATATTTCCGAGATGGGCACAATAGGCAAAAAAAGCCTTATCATACACCATTGTCGCTTGTTTATCTGTCCTTCAACGCTGCACGATTCCCAAATTACTCGCCCCATTTGTTTGGGAACAGTGGAGTCTGGACAGCGACGTTGCTCACACGCTTTCCCACTGCCAGTCACCCCTTTAACGGTAGCGTCTGGCTCCTTTTGTGGCCTGTCCCCTTTTCATGTTTGTGATATAAAGTCGTGATTATTCCTGATGTGCTGAAACTGTTTATCCGAACGTGTTTTTTTTTTTCTGAAGCGCTCTGGATTCATGCAGCGTCAGGTTGGATCAACAATAACTTTCTTTTCAAGACAACTCAAATTATCTTGAGTTTGTCGAATTTTATATTTTCCATTTTTATTAACTGCAGGAACGTTCACTACACTTAATTCATACTTCTTCTTTTTTCAGAACTAAAGTACGTTTTATATAGGTTTGAACAATACAAAGACAAAACCAGCTGTGGATTAAAACCAGTCCCCACCGATTCAATTAAACCGTGAAAACACCAGATTCCAATCAATCTCTTAACAGTGATGCTAATGCACGTAATGGTCCAGTAGTACGTAATGTTGGGAGAGATTTTTAACATCCTAAACCGCTGCAGCAGCCCGGTCGCTTCAAAACTAGGAATGATCTTTAAATCCTTCGAGTATCGGCCACGCCGGATGTCTGTGCATTAGGACGAATCCAGTCGGGTGGACCTCTCGTCGCAACGATAATAACAAATGTGGTTTTAATTCTTATGTCACGAATTGGTTACGGTGTCAGCTACGATAAACCCACTTAGGTGCAGCAATCCTTCTGTGGCTGTGAAACCAATGCGGAAATCACAATAAACAAAAAACAACACTGCCGTTCCTCTAACTACGTCCACTGATGCATGGCTCCAGACGTGAGTCCGTCTCATAATTCCCCTGTTAGACAGCAGAAATAAACATGTAGTACAGGCCTGGTAATCAAATAAACAGTTTGGTTATGTAGCTAATTCCCTCTTTCTCCCTCTCCACTTACAGTATGCCCCATCACCCCCCCCTTCCATACTTATTTCTCCCACTCCTTGCCTTACCCTCTATTCCTCCAACCACACCCCCTGATCCCCCATCCAATCAGCCCCGTTCATGACCACTGTACTGACGGTCCTAGTTTTAACACATATGGGCCAACTGACTGGCTTTCTGTATTTGACTCAGTGGAATTGAACATCGGTACAGGATTTGTTACCGTTAGTCCATACATTTGTCAACAATGTAAAGATTAGGTTCTTGGTTTCAAGCCCTGTTATCAGGGTAAACACATGCTGTAGCTATAAAAATTAATTATGGCGTGTCGTTTTTACATACGGGGTTTATTACTGAGCATCATTGTACAGGGGCGCTTTTATGGCCGGCTTTGCTTGCTTCTACCACGTCAAACCTTCTGCACCTTTCAAATATACCATGTTATTAGCTCGACCCTGCCTCGTGTTTACTCTTACCGGTGGCTCAATCTCTTTAAGGACTGCTTTTCATTATTTTTAGTCTGTCTTCACTGGTTCCACCCATAATTTGCCTCCGATTTTCTATTTAGCATCCCTCTAGTGCGCTCCCATTGGCTCAAAGGCCTGATGTCTCTATAGTCAAGGGCCCCTCATCCCGTGACTCCAGTCTTGTTTATGTCTTTCCCTGTCTCAGTGTATTTTTTTTATCTGTTATCTAATTATATCCACTATTGACTCTCTGTCATCACTTTATTTCTGCTTTCTGTCACTGAATTAACAAATATCAATATTAAAGCCACCAACACCCACAGTCTGCACCTCGCTTCTTCGTCTTACCCAAGCTAAGAATCATTGCACTTTCACTCCTATCTTAAATTCTTCATTTGCGAAAATTTGTGATTTTAAACACTGAACTCAATATTATTTTTTGTCTTTTTTGGTACAGACACGGACCCATAGCTCCTCTACCCAAGCTGCCTCCAAGCCAACTATTTATGCAAATTCGGTGCTCCTTTCTCATATCTGTGGGTGGCGGGGACGGTCTGTGCAGCGGTATGGTTGGTGTACATGACCCGTTGGCTTTTTGTAAAATAATCGAAGCGTGAAAAACGTTATGCATCACGCTTTAAACAAGCATACCTACTGGACAGGACAATCAGATAACGCACCCCGTGGAAATGACCGATTTGATTAGTCAGCTACGGAAGAAAAGCCACCACCATCATTACTTTCTAGAATAGTGCGCCACTGTTTCGTGGGTAATCGGTCATTTTGTCAGTGAATGACACCATCTTAACTTACAAAGCCTTAGCCGGCTGTACAGAATGTATTGGCTCCCATGACCTCCACTGGTTTCATTCTCCTCACTGATGGCTCCCCACCACCCCCCCCGCCCTTTTGTATCCAGGACCCTTTCACCCTCGACTCCAGGAGGCGCGCCATCTCCCTGAGTGATGCTGTGTGTGTGTGTGTGTGTGTGACATTTCATGTATGATATGATAACTTAGGGTTATGAACCCCAACTGTCTTGCACAAAGATGCCACGGTCAGGTAACACACCACGAGAGCGTCAATCATCTATATCCAACCGGCCCCCACGTCATTGTTCCCCACTCAGGTTGGCCATAATCCTGACTCGCTTTATTCTAAACTCCATGATTTTTAATATTTGATTTAATAGAGCTTTTTTTTCTCTCTTCTGAACGGGAAAAACAATATCTAATAAATGTAAACTGGTTATACAGCTTATTCCTCTCACCGTTATGAATAATGTCTGACAATTTTCTCTGCCCCAATTAACTTCAGACGCCACAGCAGAACCATTTACTCGAAGCCGTTTCACCTGCTTTCCTGCGTATACACGGCACAATATTGCCAACCGTTAACTGGAGCAGCATACACTTTTTGGCGGATTTACAGGACGGTCCGACATTCATGGGACAAACAAGGAAGTGTGTTGCATGCTGTGTTGTGAAACATCTTGTGTCCACGGAGTTTGAACTATTTTTTTTTGTAGTTTTCCTATCGGAATCATTCTGCACCCAGTAAGGTTCAATTAAAGTGAGTTAGTAGCACTTTAAGCTAGACTTTAGACCGGAGTCCTGCAGTTCAACATTTTAATAGTGTTCATGGCGATGCCAATTCATATTCCTGCGAGCCATCAGAACACAACGATTTTAATCCCCTAATAGGTAAACCACTTTTCTTAGCTTTTCTATATGCTGGAGCAACCTTGAGTTGTCTACCCCAGGTCAACCAATACTGTGTTATCCGCATCGGAGTGACGATCTCAATTCATACTTTAAAGGCAGATCCAGTGACACGTCTAGTGTGTCAGGAAAAGTTTAGATACACTCCTGAAGCTTGTTATTATGATAGGAGCCAGAATGGTGATGTATATAGTGGCGTTCCTGAGCCCAGGATTGCCAGGTCTGAGTGTACAGATACACTCAGTAAACAGCCCAAACTTTTTAAACAAGGGACCAGCAGACAGAGAGACGACTGGGTGGTACTTATACCGTTACTATGCTTCAATACCAAAAACCCATAGTTCAGTCTCAACGACGTGAACTGAGCCTTTTGTCAACAAAAGGATCCTAGAGGCAAAACCAGACTCAACTAATCCACGCTTTAGATTCAATCACCCACTGTCGCTACAACTGTGATGCCTCTTGCGTCTAGTGGACGGGATGTCTTCTGTTGCGGGTCTTTGGGTATTCCTCCTGTAGTCCGCTCAGTTCGTCCAGCTATCAGCTCCCCCCCTTGCATATATTGAATTCACTTTTTGGCTTTTGGTGTTGTCCGGGCCCTTAGCAAACGACTGCTCTTAGGACTGATGGATGTGTCCTTTTTGCAGATTATTCCCAGAGTTGATTGGCGTGATTGTTAAACGTCTTTGCGCAGTATGGATTGGCCACTGATTTTAAATTGGCGCACTGATTTATTCTAATACCGACACATCAGATGCATTTTCTGTACCTATACTGTGCTTCCCACTAGCAAAAACAGAAGTCGTTCATTCAATTTTCGCGTGATCCACTGTTTAAAGGCTTTTTACTCACAGACTATAGGGGCTGCCGGCCAGCCAGCCAATAATCGAAAGAAGTCTATGGTATGAAGCTGTTGTCTTGGGACTTTTTTGCGAAGGTCATCCAGACTTCCTTTTTTGTAAAATTCTCGATTAGTGGCTTTGGCTTTACATTTGCATCGCATTGGACAAAACCCACAATGCTCCCAACGCTCATGTGTCATGAAACTGAAAGTTGAAAGTTCTTTTTTTTTGGGAGCAGGGTTTTTTTTTTACCAGCTTTGAAATAATTCTGATGTGCAAAAGGCACTCATCCCACGGTAACCGTTTAAATTTGTGCGGATTTGTACTGCCTGTCGCACAAAATGTCACGACCTTTTATGCTTACACCCCTTTCCCGAGCTGTCTCTACAGCTCCCGGATGATGAGTCTTCTACAAACCCTGCAGGTCTGTCTAGGTCGCTACTCGCATTTCCATCTCTGACCGCTCCAACAACGGTGCCTGAACCCTACTCCAAAGTCTGTGGCTTTTCTGGTCCGGAGGGCATGTCATAGGTGTGGATGACTGCGACCCTCAATCGACTCACCAGGATGTTTTTTGTCTTGTTTTGCTTCCTCTGCTTGTGGATTTTAATGTGGTGAAAAACATTTAATGCAAACCATCACACCCACCACATCTGAGGGTTTATGTTTCCTCCCTTTTTTCTCTCAAAAATGTGATTTTATGTGAAAATGTGTATGTGAAATTGAGGACCTCATCTTGTGTTTACACCATACTCGTGAAATAGAATCTAGTTGGGAGACATCAAATGGATCCATACATTCCAGCTTGGACGTTTCTACAAATGCTGCTTTCGCGTGCCCCCTTTCTTTCATCTTCACTTTTAAAACTTAATTTGCTTCAGTGTAAAAATGGTTGATTCCTAAGCAAGGACGCTCAGATGTCCATGGTGAAACGGAACGGTCATTGTTCATGGCTAGAAAGTTATGTGTACTGTTGAGGAAAACAAAGCAATTGCCATCTGCGAGCATCTTAGAGATTCACAGAGTATTAGACTCTGCAGTGCAATTCGACATGCCATTGATGCCTGAACAGGTTCGAGATCCCCAGTAGAGAGGCAATTTTGTGAATCAGGTTGGAAAAGCGGTTGCAGATATTTTCTATAGGCCTCAACGTTTTGCACCCATTAATAACACTTTCTAGTTGGTAGGACTAAGTTGAACCCACTTATTGCTCAGAGTGACAGCTCACTGGCTTTCAAATATGCTGGCATTTACTGCAGAGCAAAAAATCGCATGCTGCCTTGGAAAGGTCACCAAAGCTATCTAGCAGAACCTTACATGAACTTCATGATGACCTTCAATTCAGCGGAACTCTTACAGGACCGTTTGGTGATGGGGAACTGTTCGGCTGATGTGGGTCGGGAGTCATTTCTGATCCTCTGTATCACCTCTGAACTTGCCTGTGCTCAGGAAAACCCATCAAGTCCTCCTCCATCTCCTCCCGCTCAGTTTGCGTTCACTACTGTTTATCCGACTAACTCACCCTAGCACTTCCACCACTCCCTCCCTCCAGCGCCAACCTCATCTCCGTACTACTTCTGCATGGGACCCTCTGGCGCCCTCCCCTGTCCATTCCCTACTGGATTTGGTTCCGAGCTGCACACCCGCATACATCCTAAGCTTTATGTTTTCATACTTTGAAGTTCCCCCTCCGTACATTGGTGATTAAACCTCTGACTCATGATAACTCATTTTGACTGACTCCTTCACGAATCTCATCATACGTCCCCATTTCCTTCCCCTCTCTATCGTGATCTGATCATGGATCGACAAAAGTATGTTACTGGGCTTGATAGCTTCAATACTGCAGTCTCACGCTCATACCTTGCACCGCCAGTCCATATGCCACACACACACAAAACGCTTCGCACAAACAATTACAGCGAAGCCTCTTAGACTAATATTAGAATACGTATATAATTACATCTGCATATTCCATAAGAGTTTTCCTTAAAAATGGGACTACTCTTACATAGAAATGATTGTTAGCTACTGAGCGCACCATTTAGAAAAGACAATCCACCTCTGAAAATTGAATGCATCGCTATGAATGGTGTTTGTTTCTCTGCTATCCGCACCACGCCCTGAAATCTCATTCCATGTGTGGATCTTTTGCCTCTATGAGCAGAAGGAAGAATCAAACATAAATTTGAGCTAAATGATCTGTCAGCTCATTATACGCACCACCATAAAGTAAAATAATGGAGTGCAGATTCACCCGTAGGTTACTAATTTGCACCTCGCAAATTAAAATTACTTTATGGGCTTCTATCACTATGAGCAACACCTTTCACATTTTACACATTTATTTTCCCGTTGCTCATTTCTGTTTATTTTGTTGCCCTGTTTCCATTTTTTCGATCATCAGTCAGGGCTTGCGAGAAAATGTCTCTGTGATCGACACCAGAAAAACGAAGGACGAGGGTCTCAGAAATTATCCTTGTGGAACCCCTCTGAGGAATACAAGTCCGTTCTTTCTTCTGCTACATGTGCCGCCTCTTTCCTCCTGTTCTGTGGATGACACCCCAGCACCAAGCATTAACAGGGTTCGTCTTTGACTAACATTTGCCACAGCAGCATAGAACACTGAGACAGTGCACAATAGCACAGACCTCAGTAGTAGAGTTGAAGGTTCACAGCACATCATTAGTTTTAAACCTTATTATGATATACATTTGATAAGTCACAGAATCACCCAAGAGACGGACGTTGGATGACGAATCTTCAAGGACACCAAACCCTCACTGAAGTGGAAATATTTTAAATAGATTTGCTTGTGGGGGATTTACTGCGTCTGATCTTTGGGGATTTTTCTCCTTTGTCTTTGGCTGCACTTGACATTAATGATTACCCGTTGTTTGAATTAGCTGGCTCTTGTAGTGGTGGAGTTTTTATACGGTTAGCAGGTTCAATATGAGTTTTGTTTTGGGTTTATTTTGGTCTTTAGGTGTCGTAAGACCTCAGTGTAATGGTCGGATGCACCTTTCTGCTGTTTTTTGTGCTTTCTTTGTGGCCTATCATTACTGTCCGAGCATGGCTCAGAGTTTTAACCTCCATCATATCTTGATTAATACATAAATTATTGAACTTCATTTATGAGCGAAATCAATAAAATGCATAACCGGAAAAGTACCATCCATGACTTTAATGAATTCACAATTTTCCATGGGAAAACAAAGCCAGTGAACCTTTCTTGTCTATTAGATTTGGCAAATTCTGTACAATAACATATGTCCCTGGCTGTAAGACATTTTGAAAATCTGCCTCGCCCACACATGCCGGACGTGCCATCCCACTCTGTTTATTAAAAAAGCTGCTCTTGATGAACCGCTCCGGAACATGGCCCCTGTTGGAAAACATGGATTAATTCTGGTACTGAGCAGAGCGGCCACACACATTCTGATTTATCACACATTGGAAAAACCAGTGTTACCAAGCCTACCAGTGTCTGCCTCTGCGCTGTCTTCTTTCCGACCAGGATCGGGATTATTGTACTCGCATGATGGGCTGAGTAGGACACGAAAGGCTAAAAACGCTGGGTCCCCAGCTTGGACACAGAGTTGCCAGTTCACCTCCCGGGCCTGTTTAGAGACCGCTCTACTGATCTCTTAAACTTGCAGCTCCCCACCATCTCACCCATCTCTTCTTCCTTTGATTCTCTGATAAAGGCCTCCGGAGTGTTGTGTTTCAAGAGTGAAAAAAGATCTTTTCCCAGACTGGAGATTAACTTGAAGTACTGCCCTCCTCACTACTTCACAAGTCAGAGTAAATGGGAGGAAGATGAGCAGTGGCGGCACATAAATTGCAGATCCGAAAGAATTGCGTCTACGTGGTGTGTAAGACAATGATCCAATTAATAGCGTCTACGACAGCGCTAATTATGATAAACAGTGTGATATTATGACCGCGCAGGCAACAAAGGGCCCGCGCCCGCGGCATTCCTGATTTTCTCACATGTCTGCATGGGGTGCTTACACGCAGCCAGGCCTCGGCTCTCCCCTCTTCTCCGCCGCCCCGCTCCTCCTCCGCCCCCCGCGGCGCCATGCCGCGCGAGTGGGCATCCCCGCGCCGCCGCCTGGGGCGGGCCCGCCCGCGCGGCCGAGCTTAGCCCCCCGCCCCCCCCCCCGGGTGGTGGCGTGCGCCCTGGGCCCCATCGCGGCTTGGCCCCGGGGGCCGGGCGTGCCTGGTGTTCCCCTCTTTTCCCCCCGTTGGCCCGCCCGGCTCCCCCCCCCCACCTGTCGGGACTACCACTGCATCAATCCCCTATCGAAAGATAGCTCATGGCACAACGGGACACTATTAACCCCTTCCCATTGTCTTGCAACAGGATCTCTTCGAGTTTAAGCTCTCCTCTTGTAGCTTTCGATTTAATCTGATTTGTGATTTTTCTCCCGAGATCGCTCTTGCAACCGAAGATAATTACTCAGGATTACCAGATTCACGGATTCCTCTTACGGTCTTACTTCATAGGAGGTCTTGTTTTGTGTTCCTTGTATTTTATCCGTGTCATCTGTGCCGCATCGGGAGGCGATTCTAATGAACACAACGGATTGCCAATGTAGACTGTAGTATATAATTTTTCTAGAATTCACGTAGTATTCCAATGTTCTATTATTATCCATCTACATCTTTGTAAATCTTCCTTACAGGTTCAAACAAACTAAAGACAAGCTGGCCTTGTCCGATCCCTTTCCTGTCAAATTGGACTCCGCTTGTGGCACACTTCATTCCACCGAGGCCCTGATTTCTCATTTTTTTTTAATCACTGTTGCCTAAAATTTTAACAATTCATATATTTTCTGCCAGACCTAGTTAAAGAAGATCAGCCGACGGAAAAGCCTGCCCCAAGCAGATGTAAAAGCACAGAACCACTATATGTGGCTTCTTATGGGTGCGTAAGCACTCTTCCATCGTGTCATAAATCCAGGTCGTCAGAAGTCCATTACTACACAGGCACGCAAGGCCCCCCTGCTCACCCTTAAGCTCTCGGTCGTCTGCACTGTCCTTCCTACACCCATGCTGACTCACCACATTCACTTTTTACATCACTTAATAAATACGCTATCTAAAAAAGTGATCAACCAAAATTTGTTACCACTACAATAACAGTCTATTGCCGTTAATCAAACACTTTACCCGACATAAGCGAAGAATGTCCACTGAACAACCACGATTTAAAGCATGCGTCCTCGTGACATCTGTTATACTACATGCTTGTCCCCATCCAAGAAGCTCAACTAGAGGCTAAAGCATTTTTTTATGGCTAAGTCATGTGTTCTTATAAACAACCCCTCTTCAAGCTCGATCCACATTGAACTCAGTTTGTTCCATATTATTCATTAAATCCCTGAATTCCCGAGCTTTCTTTTCTCTCTTCTGAACACTTTTCCACTTGCTTCTCTTTATAGTACAACCTGTCAAGCCTATTGCACGGCTTGAGAACTGACACAACACCGTCCTGACAAAATATAATGGATGCTATAATTGAAAACTAAACTCAAACTATTTTACACTGAATTCACAATTCAATAGCACCCATCAGCAGCTTGAAAGCATCAATCTGTCCACTTCACAACAACTCTGACCTTTGTTACAGATGTCCTGAGAACCGGGACAAGTGTCACAGCCAGCTCTCGGCGTGTCTGCTGAGTCCTCTATTGAGGATTGGATTTTCACATTAAAGGCAGCCTGTAAAGTAAGGTTGTCAGATAGTTGTGAAGTAGCCATTAGTCCTGCTTATGACAGCGCCGTTCAGGGTAAAAACTAGAGGGCTAAATAAGCAACATGTCATCCCTGGCCAATGCTTCCTCCTTCAAGATGACCACTGAATCCACATCACACCTGCATGAACCCCTAAATTAGCAGATTTGCTGTTGTAATTAATGCACAAACAACACAGACAGGTATGCCCAGAATAACTCGACAAGAAATCGTCTCTTGCCAACACAGCACACAGACGTTGCTGAACATACTGTTAGTTCATTTTTTTTTAATGTTTAAACACTCTTGGAACTATAATTCGGATCATATCTTACTATTAGGGATAGGGAGGCAATTTGGCACCACCGCCCTGCATAAATGATCTTGCACATTATGCAGCCGGCAGATGAAAGCAACACAAGCTTTTTATTCATGCCCTGAGTGTTAATACAAACTAAAGACCCCGTAGCAGCAGGACCCTCCTCTCTCTCTCCACTACTGCCCTCAATCCATGACAACACTTTTATCTCATTGTCACCTCCGATCACAGTAATGAATTTTATCGCAGCTCCCAAACCACAACAGGTTTCTCACTAAATGGAAAAATTGCTAATTCAGCAACTGCACTGAACGTTAAATGTGGACTGGAAACAAGTACCTCCGCCCTTATTTCTAATAGCACATACATGATATCTCGCACTGGACCTAATTAACTCACGTTCTTGGCCTCCGTCAGCACTCCAGGTGCAGATGATGTTCCCCCTGTAGGCGCCCCTACTCTGCCCCCTTTTATAGATGGACCCGGCACTTTGCATTTTTGGACAGGACACCGCTCCGTATACTTCGGGATTGTACCTTGATGTTGAACTGTCGCACCTTTACCAGCAAAACTGCAGCCACGCACCTGCTGCTAACTCTCAGGCCTGTGCCTGCTTTGGCTTTCTCACCTCAAGCTCATCCTCCCACGGCTCCCAACAAGTCTCTGATGATACGCAGAATTCCTGCTACTCACAAACCGACCCTAGACCGCCTTCTGCATGTCTCCTGCTCATTATTCTCTGTGTGAGCTGTTTCTGGGTCTTGCAGGCTTTTTCAGGCCCATTTGAGTCTTTGGGGAAGAGGCTCCCCAAAGGACAGACACTTCGGACCTCCGCTCCACTATGTGTTACTCCACAGACAACACGGAAAACGCCACCGTCCCTACGCAGCCTTATCCCCTGCAAAGGTGTAATGTAGACCCGATCTAAGCTGCGATAGCGGGTATCCGGCCCGCTCAGGGAGCCGCGCACCTCCCTTGTGGATTCGAATAGCATCGAGGACCCGCCCACTACCTTTAGGATTAGCCCAGCTAGAAACTTACCAGAAAGCCATGAAAAAATTTCCGCTGTGGGACATTCTCACATGTTTACACTCTACTCAAATCAACCCTGAGTTTCAGCCAACAAATTCGCGCGACCTAATGCGTAGTCGACCAAGGGAAATCTTTTGGGAGCTGAAGAACTGTGAGTGAACGCACACCTCTTCTCGCAGACGTTTCGATATTATCTCTTTCAGCCAAAGAGGCAGATCTGTTCGTTTGTTGACTTCTTTCCCTTCCAGACACAAAACTTTCATTTTGCCCCGCTGTCACACAATCACCACATGGACTCACTTTGAGTTTCATCTGTGCTCTGCCGTTCATTTCACAGTTCTTCACAATTGATTTTAAACCACAGGGAGACTTTAACAGCTGATCAAAGAGACAACATGCCCACATGCAGCGGGGAAGACTACAGCATCAGCGTGATATTGTCGATGACTGATGTTTCTTCATCTCTCCTTATGCACACGCGCACACACACACACACACACACACACACACAACACACACACACACACCACCACACCCACACACTTAAACATATCATTGGAACAATATGATGCACAACACATTCAAGGAAGGAAACAGAAAATAAGGACATTAGAATACAAACACATCTGCAATACTCTAACGTGTGTGTGTGTGTGTGTGTTGTGTGTGTGTGTGTGTGTGTGTGTGTGTGTGTGTGTGTGTGTGTGGTGTGTGTGTGTGTGTGTGTGTAATATATCACTGCACACAGTATCTGAAGACAGTGTTAGGTGTGTAGATCTATGTAGTTATACTCAGCACACAAACGCAGATAAATCACATTAAAGTGCCCGGAGAGAGAGCTGCAGATTCACTGAGAAATCCTGCTACTACTACTCCTACTACTACTACTACTACTACTACTACTACTACTTATAATAATAAAATATATATTCAATTACTGTAGATGATGCATCAGCAGCAGTTATTTTCCAAGCTGCAGTGGTCATAATGCTCAAAGCAGATTTGACTTTTAATAAGAAAGTGAAGCTGTATGCTCTCTGAGCTTAAAGAACACTGTCTGATGTGTCTGTAGTTTGTCGGACCGCCTGAACACACATTTAGCAGTAACAGTGACCTCTCAACCTCGGATGGGAAACTTGTTCCATCTTTGGTTTTCTGCAAACTTAAATGAATTTTTGGGCCAGACAGGATTGAGATCTTCCCAACTGACAAAATACTTTTTAGGATTTTGACAAGTCAAGATGAATCTTTTTTGTTGTCACATGCAGGATTTGTTTCTCAGACCGGCTGCCAACACTGCAGTGACTTCACATGACATCCTGTAATGTCCACTCCCTCTGCACTGCAGTCCCTGTCACTGCCACTGTGGTCCATTTACCTGGGAAGGGCTACAGACAGATGTGCCGACGCAAATCTTCTTTTCACCTGCAAACATTAATCTTCATCATGAGTTTCAGCTTCTTGCTATTCATTTCAGCTACTCCTCATAGAGTAAATGATCCCTATTCTAACTGAGCATTAAGTCTGCACATGCTGCACAGCCAAAACACTGTGGGGCGAAACCAGGAGGAACTGGTCCCTTCAGGTCCCGTTATATTCACCAATGTGTTATTATTGTAATTTCGTGAGATTTCTGAGAATCTTCAATACAAAATGTGCGGTCTGACACCAGAAGGGGAAAGTCTCTGTCTCTGTTTAGTCTACAATTTAAGACTTTGGCAGCAGGATTTTGTGATGTCACAACTAATCTGGAGCCAGTAATGGTCCACTATGCAAATTAATCAAAGTTCAGGTTCCAGACTGCTCTAAATGCAACATTTCTGACTTTGTTCTACTATATGATGATGATGATGATGATGATGAGTGAATAAAAGATTGTGGCAGAGTTCTTTGATTTGTCGTCTGCTCCAGACTGAAACACGGCCACATAATACAGGAATACAGCCATCTACCACCCCAGTCTTGACGTAACCACCCTGCTCAGGACTACTCTTTAAGTTTTTGTATGTCTCGATGAAAGAACTTCTTCAATTGTGACAAAACCACAAGTAAACCGGTCTGTCCATCCGAAACTTTGTAAAACACTGAAAGAATCTTCTTCTTGTCTCTTTAACGTCCTCCGTCTGCTCTGCTTCAACAATCAAAGTCAGTGAATGACGTGACGAAATGTTTTTGTACAGCCTGGATCCCAGAAGCCCTTCGCACTGGCAGCATCACTTTTCCAGCCCATTCTTGTCTCATTTGTGATCTGATAAACAGCAACCTTGGAACCTATCGTCTATCGTCTGACAGTGATTTACCATCTGGAGGGATTCTGGTTCCCCAACGATATCTAAAAAACTGTATTTGGGCCAAGACGTCCTCTGCAGTCGATTAGCAACTTGTTATGTGAGAATGATGAGACGGACACATTTCTCTTCTCTATGAACAGATATCAGCATTCATGTAGAACTTTAAATAAAGCCAATAAAAAAAAGCTAAATCATCATCAGATGATTCCAGGACTGCCAGTTTCAGTCAATGCATTTCTCCTTGTTCGCTGTCCCCTGAACGTTTCAACCAAAGCCCGTTCAAATGTGAAAACGGTGCCGATGTCTCCAACATTCATATAGAGATCTGTTTATAGAGATTAGATTAAAATATATATTATTTAAAGGTGCCTTGTATCTGTCTCCACATATATACGGGTACCAAGCCCATCCTCAGGAACATTTTCTGTATTTCTTTTCTTTGTATTAGTGTTAACAGATCTTCCATTTTTTTTAACGCTGTACTCATTTGTATTTGTTGCCAGAGCTTGAATCGTGTCTTCTGACACAACTTTGGAGTATTGCGTGGTGTGTGGAGGGAGTGGGTTCGTCGTCTGTGACCGCTGGACCAGAAAAATCCATTTTTTCAGTATTGGGACTGATAAAATCCTTTTTTGTTGGGGCTCAATGTCCACATTGGCTGGACAATCCATAGGTTTTGGTTTTGGTTTCCACCTCACTCTCTCCATTTTGGACGATTGCAATTACATCCTGCACACGTTACCGAGGATCTCTCCTTGCTGGTGGCAAGATATGGCATATATCTTTGCACATTAGTTTCCAGTACAATAATATATGTAATCCATTAGGCTAAGGGCTAGATGAGTACATCGTTAAAGTTTAAATTTATTGGAAACTTAACCTGCACAGGGTACTGGGTACTGGCCCAGATGCTTCAGTCACACTGCTAGCCAAAAACCCCTTGCGTAGCCGCATCTTAGCAGCTACTCGGGAGTTTTTTTGTCTTACAGTGAGATACGGATCAGCTGTGTCTCCTGGCAGCAGACAGGCGACTCAGCGAGGTTAATCAGCTGTCTGTGTACTGTACGGTCTCACCTGTGATGGACCTTCGGTTAAAGCTAATCTCTCCTGTTCCAAGGCTCTCAGCCTCATAGGGACAGACAGAACTGGAACTGGGTCTGCTCATAAAGTTTTGCATGTTTACCACCAGGGCGTTGCAAAGCAAACAGGATCAAGCCATAAACGAGGACAGTTTCCATCATAACCCGTGTTTATGAGTTGTTATGCTTCACTCGGACAAAAGGCAAACGATGAATGCATTCATGCACTTCTGTATTATGTCACAATGTTGTAATTGACTGCTGACATGAGTCAGTGCAACACAATGTCATGTCATGTCATTATAATCAATAATTGGCTACTGAGTGGCATTACAATTATTGTTTACACTGTAAGTCTACAGCGTATAGTGATGCCATATTTTCTATTATGACCATAACTCTCACACTTCACAATGGTGCACAAACTATTTTACTGGAACTGAAGGTTGAAGAAGTGTCATCAACACTTCACACTGCTCAGCTTCCCGCCCCCCCTGCATCAATAATAAAACTGTTGAGCTGATGGAGTGTTTTATATATTTCAGACTCACCCTGGACAATAAACTGAACTTTGACAAACACACCATGCTGCCAACAACAGAGACTGTCTGCCATCTGCAAACCATAACCCAACCCTTCCCCCTGTTTCTTCACCATGTTACCTGCCTCCAATGAAACAAACACCACAAGCATCATGCACAACATCTCCAAATAATTGGTCTCCCACCCCCAACCTCAAAAACAAAGCCGTCACACACAGAGGACACAGTACAGCACATGACCCCAGACCTCGCCTCAACACTTCACACTGCTCCCATCGCACACAGAGACACTTGGCCTGGAAACGGACACGCTATGGCAGGAATCGTGTCAGACATATCACACCTGGATACCTGTTATATGCAGGTGTTTATACATATGGGTGCTGAAAATTACTGGATGTCTGATCTGTCTGTTGTACAGCACATACAGTAATCTTGTTACGAGAATTTTTTAAAAAGAGAAAACCTTGAATAAGCAGGGACTGGATTCAAAGTATCAAAGTTTAGTTGATTTATTATTCTTGTACAGAAGCAGCGTTTAACACGTGAACACACAGAGGGTTACAGAAAAAAAGCTCCCTGAGGAGCTCTAACTGTTGGTTCTTATACATTTTTTTTTTAAAATGGGCTGTCTCAGACACCTCCCCACTGATACAGACATCATAACATTCCTTTAGTTGGTTTTCTGCTCAGGAATGAGCACTATATATTTTATATCCACATGGTCCTCCCTTAGCCTGTCTCTCGTGTCCTTGTACTACTAATTTATAATTGTCTCTCCCTGCCAGCCTCAGTAAATCAGAGGCCGACTAAGGGAAGTATGCGAGACATGCAAAACACAGAACACACACACACACACACACACACACACACACACACTATCTATATGAGGTAAAACATCTGCACCCCAGTATAATTTATAACAAATCTGACATTAATTGTTAAGTACAGTGATTTTATAGCAGTGATAAGTAATATGTATGAGTGATGACCCTCCCTGATCTCTCTCTCTCCTCCCTCCTGTCAGGGAGCACTGACTCCACCTGGACTTTTATTTAAGACCTCAGAGGCAGCAGCTCGGGTTTGGTTTGTGTTGTATTTTGTATTTTGTATTTCCTTTACAGCAGATTGGATTGTTTATATTATTTCTTTTGAATATTGATTTGGTGTGCATCTCCCTTTGTTGCCATGGCTGTGCAGCCCAGGTCATGACATGAATAATGTATACAGAATTCATGATGTATTCATTTCAGTCTGAATGTGAAAACATGAAGCAGGGCCATAGATAGTACAGTCGTGTCCTCTGTCATAATAATGACGGATTTATATTTTTATAAGGATAATTCTCATCTTTTAGACTCAATATTAACATTTTAGACTCAATATTAACATTTTAGAAAGGCTAACTTCAAGTTACTTTGCTGTGAATTTCTGTTTGACATTGGAAAAATACTCCTCGTCACGAAATGTTCGATTATATTCTCAGTGGTTCTTGTGACAGTCTGAGTTATGGTAGAGGAAGAGTGTGTCTCAAAAGTTTTCCAATTAAATCCAATTAAATCATCTCTCTTGTTTTTTTACAGTTAAATTGAAACTGGATATTACAGTAAATCCAATCAATAAGCAGATCTCCCAAAACATGATGCACTGTTACTTCAAAGCATTACTATAGTCGGGATTCAGGAACAGTACAAACTGACTTTTCTGCATTATGACACACTGTCATCCTTTTTTAAGAGCGACCACACTGCACAGCTGCCAGACTCCAAAGTCTGTGAATGCAGCACTGAAGGAAAATAATGCAGGAAAGAATCACAGGAACAACCGGTGCACCACAGAGAAGCTTTGTCTGTGTGAAAGGTTTCATATTTGCAATTCATATTCTATGTGTAGCTATCTGCAGTTATGACAGTCATGTTCCGGCTTAAAGCTAAAAAATGTTTCAGCTTCTAGTGTGTGTGTGTGTGTGTGTGTGTGTGTAGACGATTTGACAGGAAGTGTGGAGAAGTTTAGACTGTACCTCTGGCCTTTAAAACATGCCCTTTTCAAAATATATTCTTCTCCTCTTCACTGACATGCGAGCACATACAGACACAGCCATCGCTGACATTTTCTTGCCACCTGCCTGTGACGCACGCACACACACACACACACACACACACACACACACACACTGCAGACGGGGTGAAAGCAGACCAGCTGCAGTGGGTGGAGGGCTGAAAAGCTGCTTTAGCTTCATTCTGTAAGTGAAGTGAGCCACAAACACAAAATTTAACCTTGTATTGAACAATTAACCTCATGATATTCAAAACCCGATTCATTGAATCCTTGTCAGAATGTCGGGCAGCCAACCGACAGATTAAAGAGATGGTTTGGATATTGTGAAGTATCCACAGTGAGTGTGTTACTGCAGATGGTCGTGCTGGGCGCACCTCCAGTTTGAAGAGGCAGACAGAGAGATGCACTGCTGTGGACAGCAAAAAACAGGTGGCCTTTTGCTAAGTGTACAAATATTTGATTTGCTTTTTCCTGACCCAAAAGGCTAATCTGCAGCATAATACGATATGTTGGTTAGTACGGAGGAAAAAAGGCTGACTTACTGCAAAGTAAAGTCAAATTAAATTAAATCAGATTTTATTTGTTTAGCCCAAAGTCACCAAGTCCATTTTCCTCTGAGGCTTTACAATCTGTACAGGGAGTGACACCCTCTGTCCTTAGACCCTCGGTTCCAGTGAGGAAAAACTTGCCCATAAAGCAGTGCAAACATTCTGAATATAGCACATACTTGAACGGGATTTTTTTTTTTTCGTAGTGGGCTAAAATGTGTTTTATATATTAGAGTAAAAGACCAAGCTTAATGCATGAACACAGAGCAGACGGTTTAGTGGTGCTGGATGAGTTGTGGTCTTGGATTAATGTAGTTGCTCTTTGTATGCATTTATCTTGTGAGTATGAATTAACCATAACATGGGATCTACAGTAGTTGTATCTTGTGCCTGCACAATAATATACAAAGTGCTCCATGAAGTTTTCAAGTTCAAGTTGGCTTTATTGTCAATACTGCAATATGTACACAACATACAGAGAATTGAAATTACGTTTCTCTCCGTCCAAACAGCACTAAACATGAAATATAAAATACAAGATATAAGTGAAGATGTAAACATATATATAAAGTAAAATATGAAATGGGGGGGGTTCTAAAATAGAAAACAGTTCTCAGTCGACTGGGCTCCAGAGCTTACACGTAAAAACACCGGGTACTTCCTCTGCTATCTTTGAAATCTAACCTATAGTAGCCACTGCTACAAACGGTCACGTCTTCGACATAATCACCAAAGGTCTATCCCACGTTCCAGCCATCATACCGTTCATGTGCCCCCTAACCTGGCACTCTGGATCCATTAAGTACGAGATCCAAGCTTCGTCCACCATCTTTCTGTTTTGCCAGTAAATCTTTCAGATGCATCTGTGGATGATCTGTTCCACGCTCGTGAAAGAAACCCTGAAGAAACACAATAAGTTAACAGTTAGTTAACTGTTCTTCTATTACCCAGTAACTATTTTCACCAGTGCAAAATGAAGCCTCCCCTAAACGTACAGTGTTGTGTATTTCATGCACTTTACACATTTGAAGTAAATAATCAGCGCTCCACGCTGTCATCATCTCCCGTCCTGTTAGAACTCATTTACAAACGTAAAAGAGAGCGAAACTTCTAACGAGCCTACGTTGAGTAATTAAATTAATCTCTCGACAGCAGCAGTTACATAACCGTGATACATAAAGTCTTAATGAGCCACGGCCTCGTTCGTATTAGATATGTACATGCCAACAGTGCTTCACTTTAATGTCACTCTAGGACTCAATCTTATCTTATTAATGTTTTTTATTCCAGTCCCTCAAAGAGTGTCTAAACTGTGTCGAGGAACAAAGTAACGTCAGGTTGGAAGCAAACTCTTTACCGTCAGAGTGCGTCTCCGAGATGAAGGCAGGCAGCCTTCTTGGATCTCCTCCTGACGCCTCTCCTTTCTGCTTTTGCCATGTTTTATCAAGTTATTCAGTGTACAGCCTCTCCTGTCTGTGTGGGACTTCTTCCCCGGAGGGTAGAAGCCTGCACACCAGTTTTCAATGCAGGAGCCATGCGGCGCTCGTTGCTGGGAGGTGAATTGGGTCCTGCCTTTGTAATAATTAATCAGCCTCCTGCTCGGCTTTGACACTTTTCTGCCGTTACAAACAAAAGGAAACTATTAAATATGAGCACACGCAAGAAGTCTTTGTTTAAGTTGGACTTTAATTGAATGCCTTCTTTAAAAAGCAACACTGTAACTTCTGTACCGTGAAATAACTTCAATCTTTTTATTGCTCTGAGATTAGATGGTGTAAGAACAGACGTACAATCACCCACAGGAAGTACATAATATACATAAAATAGTACATTTATGGAACTAAGTCAGACACCACCAACTATTTCTACTCATAACTAATTAGTGGACAAAATATGGACAGGTGTACACATGCATTTAACTATCGTGTCATACCTAACCCCTAAATTCCACCGTGCACTGTGATCACAGCCACTCCAGACAACGCTTGTGATTCCTGAGTTCAGAAGCAACTCATGAGATTTTCAAAATCAAACAACCTGTGCAGACACAGCCTAACTCTTAATAACCTGAGCGAAGTAACACCAGCCACACGCTCCAGCTCTGAAACCATCCTGAATGACTAATGAACAGAGTGCATGACGGTAAAATGATTCATAAAAGTCTGTATAACTAATATCTTTGTTTGTTCCATTCATTTTTTGAGTGTGAATATGAAGCTGTGTTCTGTCCCTGACCCGTGGTCATCACCTTAATGAATAAACAATTCAGTGCTGAGCGAGAGGCGGATGGAGTTCGGATGACTTCCTTAAATGTACGAACAGCAAACATCACCGATGTCCTCCAAACCACTGCTGCTCCGTGACGTGAATTCAAACCCCTCAGGCTTTCTGCTGCATTTACTCTGAATGTAAACTGATTTTTCAACCTATGGACAGATGGTTCACTCGTTTCACTGGATCAATAGATGAAACTCTTTACCCACAGGACTAAAACCTGAAGCTGAAACGCTTTCTGAAGAGTAAACAGACAAAACTGTCTTTGTTTTTTATGAGCTTTGATTGTATGTTGACTTCTTTTCAAACATTTTCTTTAATTTCATACACATCAAGGGACAATTACTGCAAATAAATGACATGCAGCCTGAATATTGTATGCTTGTGTATCTTCTGTAAAAATAAGCATGGATAAATAACACACTCAGGTTAAAAGGAGCTTCGAGGTCGCTCAGTAATATTAATAGACCGCCATGATTCATAAAGTCATAATAGTTAGAATCCTGATCCCAGTTAATATTCATATGTTCCAAGTTATTTTTACGGTCGGTGTGAAGCAGGAAGATGAATAGATGAAAGGTGAAGCCAAGAGATAAACAGCTGAACACAAATCTGCCGCTGAGACACATTTTAGTGCAGAGAACGATTTTTATGAAATTCAAACGCTGGCTGCAAAACGAAACGTTCAAGGATGCTGCTTCAAATGCAGATCATCTCATTTGCATTTTTAAAGAAGATCAAACAAGCAGAAAGTGTAAGTACGTTAACTGAACCTTTGTCTGTTAATGACACTTAATGCTTCAAGTAGAAGTCATAAAACGAAGCATTGAGGAGTGTGTTCCCTCTGACTCTGAGGCTGTGTCACATGCAGTATGACCTGTAACAAGTCGTAGCATTGAATGGACATTGATGATGAAAAGAAAGAAAGGAGGGAGGGATGGAGAGGAAGAGGAAATTAAAGTTGAGGTTGAAGTAAGAGGTTCTGTTGCACGAGCGTGATTCCCAGTCGCACAGTTCTCTGAGTGCGTGTTTGCATATCAATACAATCATTACCTAACATGCTAATTCATATTCAACACAATGCTGAGTGCCGTGTGCACACAGGAGTATTCTCCTGTTTAAATAGTGACTGCAGTCACTGCATGTCATCAGGCAATGATGCAGCTCATCATCAACACTGGATGACTGCACTCTGAACATAACCAAGCTTTAACACCAGAGGCTCTTGATTCGAGAGGTGTTTTGCACCATAAGAGGATAATAATTAATATTAATATTTAGCAATGTTTTTTTCTTTTTACATGCATACAACCATCAATAACTTGAGGACTGTGAGCAACACAGTCTTTGTCATAACGGGGAATTTTAATGAAGCGCTACAGCGTGAAAATCCCACGCTAATGAAGCCCAAGCTGAAAGCTTCATCTGTCAAACTCTTATGTCAAAGAGGTGAACATGGATGAGTTTGTCAAAAGATCTCGATGACAACTGAGAAAACTCTCTGATCTGCTTTTCTCCATCCCTCATAATTCTTTTTCACTTTACTATATGATAATCAAAAACCATTTGTACCCCTGCTCTGAAGTGCTGGCTTGTTCTCTTACCATGATTGAGATTCATTTGGCCTCTAATGTGTCAGGATGACTAAATTCTTACTTCTTGTTTTAAAGAAGTTACTGGGCATTGTGAACCTGAACATATCTAAATAAAAAAAAACTATAATTCAATGAAGATAAATCACAAGTGCAATCTTTGACATGTTGGGGGCTTCAGTTTCTGAGACTGACACTAAATATCTTCCTTCATTTCTATCTATTTATTTGTTTTTATTCAAACAGCTCACACATAAAAGAAGCTCCACACTCTACAACCCTGCAGCAGATGTGTACATTCTGTTTTGATAATCTGCTCGACACTTTTACTGCACGATGTGACATCTTAAAAAAACAATTGTTGCATCTGAAAAGACTCTGACACTTTGAGCATGTTTCTGCCTGCGGGGTGAAAGTCGATTTATGAGTCACATACGCCTTCATCAACACCATCACTGCTTTGTTCTCAGTGACTGACTGCGAGATGGAAATTTAGGGCGATGTTCATGTGCCAGTGTTCATAGCAGCCACGTGTGATCACTCTGTTTGTTGCTTTTACACGAACAGAGCAGATGACAAAGCTAATTAGAATAATTAAAACAAGAACTGATCTGATATCAGCAGTGTGCAAACACACACACACACACACACACACACACACACACACTCCTCATCTTGGTTCTCTCTAATGGATTTGACAGAGTTCACGAGGAGGAAAAGGTCAAACACACACACTTGATACAATCAATGAACACATCCTTCAGCAGCAGGTGTTAAACTGGAGCTGGTCACAGGAAGCAGAGCGTCAGAAAAGTCAAGCAGCTTTGTTTAAATGTTATTTTGTGAGACGTACAAGAACAGACGAACTGTGGAAGATTTCAGCCTATCAAAAGATTTATTTGGTGTCTCTCTTTTCTTTCATATCACAAACACACGTCTCTTTCTTCCCTCCTGCATGTCTGTCTTTGGTTAGTCTTTGTAGGGATGTGTGCAGCAGGAGGTGAGAGATAAAAGACGGAACTCCATTCATCCCAAAGGAAAGTCTCACAAAGTACAGAAACGTAATAAAACCAATAGAAGTGAAAATGTATAACAATTAAGAAAACCTAAAATAAGTCAGTTAAGTTGTAACGTGAAACTTTAACGCATGGTCGACAACTGGCACATGATGTACGAGCGTCTGTGCTAAATATTCTGACGGCGTGGCAGCTGAAACTCCTCTAATTTCTGATAATTACACAGTGTGGCTGAAAAGAAAAGGGACCCTATTTATATCGCTGTAGATAATTATTGAGGGACATCAAATGGCTGTGGGGAACACAGTGTTATGCAGTGCTCAGCAGTAACAGGCCTATAGTCACCACAGTGATGAGGTCTGAAGAGGACTGCAGACTGTGTTTGAGAACACACCATTCATACACTGATGGCAGAGACTTCCACGGAAACACCAGGGGTTCGGTGTCTTGCTCGAGGACACTTTGAGGCTCTCTCGGGAGGAGTTGGGGATCAAGCCAGGAGAACTGGACGACCTCACTCCTGAGCTATGATACATCTGTAACCGCTTATCTTCACTAGGGTCACTGGGGGGGCTGGAGCCTATCCCAGCTGGCACGAGGGCGACAAGTCGTCATTCACACCTACAGCCAATTTAGAGTCACCAATTAACCTATTAAGTGCATGTTGTCGGACTGTGCTACCCCAGGAGAGCTCACACAGACACGGGGAGAACACACTCCACCCAGCTTATGGAGGGGGTTCGAACCAGGAACCTCAGACATGTGATAAAGGTAAACATCAATGTTGACTTCATGGAGACGCAACTATAGTCTGACTAATGGTCACCTGGGTCTGGTTTTACAGCTCTCCTGATATTATCCTTTACATAAGGTCCATTTATCTGCAACACCCACTGATTAAACAACATGTCCGAGCTGATAACAAGAACAAACAGTGGCGTTCTTCTGTACTTGTGTCTCCCTGCTGCTTGGACATTGTTAAATATTAAACACTGACTGATCACCACCTGCGAGTAAATAGTGCTGACAGGACTACGACTCCCTGATGATGCTCGAGCTCTGCAAAGCAAACACGAGTCGAGTCCTCCAACGTTTAGGCTAAAGAAAGCTGCTTTGAAACGGCAAATCACAAGGCGGGGGAGTGTCAGACGTTTAGGCTTTGAGTGTAACTTTAATTAGCCCACTTCATGTGACGCTTTGACCAAGAGTTTGTGTTCAACAGTCACCGCTAAGATTGACTTTAAGAGTTGTTGAGGACTGTCCAAATGCAGCGTGAGCTCACGGCTGCTGATTTCCTTCAACGAGCTGCAGCTCGGCTTCAGCGGCACGTAATCAACTTTCTCCACTCACAGCTGACCAAGATTTATTCACATGAAAGCGGACTGTCGCTCTGTTCCTTAAGATTCCCAGAACTTTGAAGTACCTGACCATATATAAGGGCAGTAATGAGGCATTTAATCATGCTCAAGTAACCAACCTTAAACCTCAAATGAACAGTTGCCACCTTATGTTGTAGATTTCATCTTAACCATAATCTAGAAAACACTTGCAAAGCCTGACGCTCCTGCAGGGTCACCGTTTACCACAGTGTGCATTTCATTCCTGTCCACTTGTTCCTCCTCCGTTCAATCATGGTACAAATGTGAGGACACGTCAATCTCGTTCACTCCATCGATTTCTCCAGTCCTGCTGGTCGTTGACACTGTTCACATGATTAAATGTCACTATAAAATAAAAAAATCGATTGTTTAATATTATCGAAGAACGTCAAGACGAGAAAAAGACAGAAGACGTAAGACAGCTTGAGTTTTATGACTCAAACTATCGAGAAAACAGTAGCGCACACCAACCCTAGCACAACTTTAAAGATTGAATAAGTCAAATCTTAATCGTGCCACTTGTGAAATGTTTAATATAAAAGAGGCTCCCATACACATCACATTAAAATGAGATCCTCTCATATGTGGGAGTTGACAAACGTGTATGTGTGAAATATATAACAAATAACCTTCATGCCTAAAGACTGAAGAATGAACTTCATTTCTCTTTACACGTTTTTAAACAAGACGTGACCGTGAGGGAGGTTAGAAATAAATTAGATGAATAAAAATGAAAAGAAATTGACTAAATCTATAATAGAAGAGGGAAATAAACAGAATAAATAATAAAATACACAATGAATCAGTCACATTAATTAGCATGTGTAGATTCAAAGAGTACAAAGAAGTCCCGATGGCGAGATGTCGTGAATGGATGAATGAAGCTGAATCTCAGCTACGAGCATGGAGAGAGTTCGTCAGGAGAATGAGAGCAGCCCGGTGTTAGAAGACGAGGCTGAGGTGAGCAAACAGAGACACTGACCAGAGAGACGTGGCTGCTGCTTGGAGAAACAAGAGCTATGATAAATTCTAACAATCTGAGATTGCCCTCCAGGTTCAGGGTTATGGTTCATCTCGCAGCTGTGTGAACTGTCGTCAGTGAGGAGGGAGGACGAGGAACTCGGATAGACAAATAAGACAGATCTATTTTTCCGTAGCCGCAGGGCACTGAATGCAGTGTCACTCCAGCAAACAGGTATTTTTCTTGTGGCACGCTGAGGTTATTTCTTCAACAGTTTGATATATTAGAGACCCATTGTTAGGAGGAGGACAGGTGCAGTAGAAGGTGTGGTGATGTCAATCCAGCGGTGGTGCAACCGTAATCTTGATCCCAGCTGCCTGCTCTGAGCAGGTCAACATTTCAGCTCGTCTGTTATATTTTGGTCACTCAATTTTATTCCACATTTTACATTTAATCCTAAAAAAGCTGATTCTGATCTGGCATAGATCCCCGTCCTGAATTCAAAACAACATCTAAACTTAACCCAGCTACCTTGATACAAAGTGTTCTCAGTGTTGCAGGGCTGTGTGTGCATGAGTTGCTTATTTGTGCTGAATGAACTGAGCTAACCAGAAAATAACAGTTTATTCCTCTGATTCAGCAGCTTTCTAGCCACTAGCACTCCCTCTCTCTCATTCACTGTACATGTCGCTCAACCACGGCTGGCTGGCTGGTTTCCTGGTGTCACTTCTTTGCTGTGAAGACTGCAAGCTGGATGCAGATGTAGGCTACGTTTACACATAGCCGGGTATGTTGAGAAACAAATATTTCCCTCCCTCCGTTTTCCAAAATAACATCGTGCACATAGCATCGTTTTCAAAAAAGTTTTCGTTTACATCAACCCGCATAAAAACGGCATGGAGCATCATCATAACCAAGCTTATGGGCGACTGCTTCCATGATCATCGTCATAGCAAAAGGTAAACATTGGTCGCACTTTTGGCGCATCAGCTGCCTAAAACTCAGTTTATCTCAATTTACATGCAAATGCAAAAACGTAGTTTTCCAGAATCTCCACTCTAGCCGGAGTTTTTAGAAACATTCATTTTCAGAGGCGAATTCACCGTTTGCGTGTAAAAGATACAAACGAAGGGAAATGTCTCCGTTTTAAAAAATACCCGTCTACGTGTAAACGGGGCCGTAAAAGCTGGGTGCATGACATAAACCAAACCAGAACATAACAGGGACAGTATCATTTTTCAGACAGACAAGCAGTTTGATCGGTCTGACGGTCAGATTGTCACTGCGTGTTTGTCCAAAAACAGATTCTGCTTCAGCTCCTTCAGATTGCCATAGCCTCCACCACTGCAGCCTAATGCCCTCCCCCTGCTCACCACAGCACAAAGAGAACAACACGGCCATCCTGCTGAAGTCATGCTTCTGAACTGAACACCAAATTTTCAGTTTTGTCCATCGACTGATTATCAGCTATCAAAGTTTTTGTTGCACGGATGTTAAACATGTGGCTTTAGATTTGAAAAAGGAGGCATCATTCATTCAATGTCTAATTCTGCCCTTGAACTTTTTTAATTCCCTGCAAATTTATTTAATAACATATCAATTACGGGAAGGAGGCGGCGGCGTGGATGTGTGTTTCACTGCACTCACACAAACACACAATTAAAGCGCACCTTCAAAACTCCCTGATGAAATCAATGCGCAGAGCTCGGCGAGCAAAAGATTAATGATGCTGCTTGATTATTAAAGGAGAGTCCCCGAGAGGGAAATGTTCATCAGTGCAGTTTGTTAGTCTAGATGCACTTAGAGCAGACCACCGGAGAGCTGTGTGATGAAGAGCTAAATGTTCGAGGCATTGCACATGATCAGTCTGGTTTGAATTAACACGCACTCATCCTGCTTTCACGAGGTGACATTTCAACAACAGAAAAAATGGAGGTGATGCAGTAATTACTCAGTAAACAGTGTGTGTGTATGTGGTTTGTACAAAATCGACTTAAGTTAACGTCTGCAAAGTTTCATCCCTGCATCCTGACCGGAACAAGTGTCAGTTGCTTGGTAAAGATTTTACACAGTTATGTTAGATTGGATGACAGATGAAAAGTGTGTCAGCGTGGGCAGGATCTGATCTGTGTGTATAAAAGGTGACGTTTGAGAGGAGGAGTCAGTCTGTCCATGTTTGTCTGAAGATAATAAAGCTCATCTGCAGCCAGCTTTGACAAATGCCATGTGCTTTTTGAAGACTGATACAGTTGGATTCAAGACTCCTTATCGGATCTGATAAGTCACCATCCAACAGTTGTTATTTATGATATTTGACTCATGTTCATGTCAAATCAGCTGAAATCATCCAATTCATGTGACCAGGTCAGTCCTCCCTGGAAATTGTTCTTTACTCACACACGATGGGTCAGGATCTCCCTCACAACACAATCTTACAGCCGGGTTTGCACCTGGCTTACAGTGGAAACCGGGTCCAATACTACAACTAATGACCTACAACACTAAAGATATTCAGCCTCAGGTGCTGCTTTGTGTTTACTCAAAGGTAGCATGCACTGTCTGCTTGACATCAGCATGTTTGCATGGACGTTGTGATCACATACTGTAAGCATGGAACAAACGACTTCCTCCCCAAACCACCAGGGTGGCTGTAGGCTCTCTGTCTGCAGCTGTGCATCAGAAATAATGGGGACTGAAAATAGATGTTTAATGCGCACAATCCTGATTGGGACACTTGTGGTGTTGGGGTGACTAATGAGGACGATGTTTGAAAACCTCTCCAGGAACTTCATGGTTGTTGCTAATTAGAAGAAAGGAAGCTTAATAGTTTACTCATAATCATTTATTACATTCATACATATAAATATATGAATCATTCAGCTTGAATCTCTGGGTGCAGATAGTCACAGTGCTTTGCTCACGTGCACTTTCACAGGACTGAGTGTGACAGTGATTGAATAAGTGACCTTTCAGCTCTGTGAAAACACGTTCGAGCCGATGCACGGGGTTTTGAAAGCCAGTGAAAATTATGACATTACCCACGCAGTCATTTTCAAACACCGTTGGACTTCAAGCGCTGCAAAGCTTTGACCTGCGACACCGAGTCTTTTATCTCTCCATTCATTTCCTGCTCACATTTAACGCACCAATTTTGTATCAATTAGCTCTCAGGACCTTTCAGTCGAGACTCATGAATGTGGAACAATGTGTTGCCTCCGCTTAATATTCCTCAAAGGTGGTATTAGTGCGTATCGTCATTACAAGATATAATTAACATTTCAATGTGCATTCATGTTTTTCGACATGTTATTCATTAGAGATCTGGACATTGCTGAAAGCTGAAGCGAACTGTACGTGTGACAAGACAAGAACACAGTTTGTCTTTATACACTTCAAACCTCCTGACTACATTTCAGATGATGTAGATCCATTTCTGATTGATTTAGTCTTTAATGTTCATAGAATCCGATGCCGACGTATGTAGCACCCCTCTGCATTCAACACGTCTAAGGTCCTTGTTGCTGTCGCAGACTCAACCTGTAACTCGAGGTTTTTCTGACACTGAAATGTCAGTTTAATCGCTGCAGAGCCTTGACTTGTAACTGTCCTTGCACTGTTTATCTAAAAAATAATAATAAAAAAGCAAGTACTGTGTCTGTGTCATTGACTGACTGGTATTTTAGTGTGCGCTGAGGCATCAGCTGCTGATCCTTGAACCCTTTTCTTTTGACTTGCTTCAAAAGACGAAAAAAGAAAAAGGATCTAAGACTCCATGTTCATGCTTTATTATTTTATTATGTGTTTGTTTCCAAAGCAGGATGGTAGGTCAGTTCAAGGATCCATAACTGAAGCATGATGGCTCACTGCTTTCTATAGTTTGACCTTCATCGTTTGATCATCTCGCATGTAAAACTGCAGTTGCACATCTGTACATGAACGTCAGGTTGTAAATATTCAGCATGAAAATAGATCATGTCCCAGCTAAGCTGCTAAAGACTCAACATGTTTTATATGAATCTGACAAACCTATACACCGTACACAAACATTAAAGATAAGTTCATATCCTCTATGCCTCTTCAGGAGTTTGTTACAATGTCAGTTTTTAACAATGTCTGCGTAACTTTTTTGTCAGCTGTTTACTGAAGTAGACATCGACCCTTTCAGTTGTTTTTCCGAGGCAGAGGGCGGCATGCCTCGATGTTGTTTTTGTCTGGGCCGTCATCTGAGTTTGCATCCGACTCGCTGAATTTCCACCGTTTCACATATTCACCGCGCTGCCAGGGTTTAGTTTGCAGCCTGGTGACCAGTATAATGTCATGATGACATCCTTGTTGCTGCTCCGAAATCAGCCACCTGCTTCTCTGGAAAGACGACTTGTTTTCTTCTCTGCATTTTGTAGGTTCAGAGCCTTCACGTCCTCCACGAAGCTGAAAATAGTTTTCTGCTGTAGTCAAAAAAAAAAATTAAGCAAAAGGAAATTAAACCTACATGATTCTGATAACCGAGGTGATTCTGTATTCTCTGCACGGCAAAAAAAGTTAGTGAGCAGATTTCCTTCTGGTGCTGCGGGCTGCTATTTGTTTTGTCCAGCCACAAAGTTGAAAATAGTCTTAAAACAAATTAAGCAAAAGGAAATTAAACCTGCATGATTCTGATTAATGTAGCATTGTTTTTAGGGCTGCAACAGATTATTTTAATTATTGTAATCTGACAATTAAAATCAGAAAAGGTCAGAAAAGCTCAAGGATCAACAAATCGTTACAGCTCTAGTTGTTTTACATAAAAATAAATTTCCTTCCATGAAATCCAAAGATGCTCTGATGGTGCATCTTGTTGTTGTGTGGTTTATATCCTCTTACACAGTCAGTTTGATGCATTGTGGCATGAGGACAATGCACCGCTCTAAAGAATCCCTCTCAAACACAAAAGCTCTCATCTCGCGCTCGCCACCATGTGCTCAGTCTGTCGTCATGTCTGTCTTTGTTCAGTGGACTCTGTTACGAAGTCTGAAAACCACTTTCAAAGTCTGACTCGTTTTAGCCCGAGCTAACTTTTCCTCTGATTAACCAGACGTCTCTTGGCTTCAGTCTCAAGTCTGCGTGGCCTTCTCTTCATCATGGAGGGTTTAGATTCATGCTCACTTGTTTTCTAGGAGGCCCAATCGACAGGAAGAGAGGTCTCCCAGGTGAATACATCATGAAGGCCACCGCAAGAGGAGGAGTGGAACAGATAAGCAGAGTAAACTAAAACACACAGCACTTTGTTGCTTGTTCAGCAGCCTCTTGAGGTGCTCAAAGGACTCTTTGTATTGTGATGCATACTTCACCTCCAAAAGGGACTCAGAAGACAGGAGCGTTTGTTTTCTGCCACGGCTGCAGGGCTTGGAGAGATGACAGTAAGGGATGCTTCAGGGAAACATTTGGCCCTTTGGCAAAGCCTCAAAGGTGTGTTGTTGAACAGGTTTACAGCTGAGCCACTTAGCGCTGTCATCTTTTTCTTCTCTGAGGCCCTGAGGCTGACAGAGCGTACCGGGTTGGAAGTGTAAGAGATCGAAAATCCTCAAATGCAGATGAACTAATAAGGAACTGTGACACCAGATGTTTTTATTTCAATCTATGAGCTGGTTTCATTCATTAATCCTGAGATAGAAAGTGATTTGAACAACAGCAAGTTCACGATGCATCAATCCTCTTTTTGTTGAGAACATAAGAGTCTCTAATGACAACTCGTCTTCATCTTAAACTAGTTCCTCACTCAGTTGATTAAACACATATACTCACGTTTAAAATACTAAGTCATCTGCATAGAGTTGAGACACACCTGTGCCAGCTCACAAAAGAGAAAGTGAGAACAGTTTCAATAAAACTTTCAAATGAAACTCCTGTCGACATTAAAACTGCAAATCCCTCCCCTCTTAGAGTGGCTTTTCATTGTGCCACTCTGAGACACACCTGTGGAAAAATCATGCTGTTTAACCAGCATCTTGATATGCCACACCTGGCAGGTGGAGAGGAATAAACTCTGGGTGTGTAGGTCTTTGACTTGGGAGTGGGAGAAGTTTGGCATGAACACCAATTTCAAGAGACACTCAGATTACTGTGGCTGCCCGGGAAATGAGATCAAATGTAAGCTTTGAAAACAAAGTAGGGACCAAACACAAAGCCACAATCACACAAAGCTCTGAGACCACGATCAAAGTGAACACTGTCACGCTCTGCAGTGTTTCAGTGCCTGGAAGATCCGGGCTTTGTGAAAATGACTCCTCTGTTACTTGTGCGACGGCTCTGGTCCGTTAGGTCACGCCTCGTTTGCTCATCAGTTGGAGGATTATGTGATTGGTAGGCGTGGCCGTTCACTTGTGATCACTGGGAGCACCTGAACCCAATACTCACAGTCACTATACAGGCTGCCACCTGTCCTCACAGAAGAACTCTCCATGCGCTTTGTTCAGAGACTCTGCAGCAAGTTCATGATGTTTCATTTAAGAGGCTTATCAAAGTCTGTGTGATGAAATTCAAAAGATGCAGACTCAGACGTGACATCCCTTGTACTATTTTAAATTTAGTGACACACCAGTAAGAATGAAAAGGAATCATTTCATCTCAAGGGGAGATTAAATTTTGTGTCATTTGCATAACAGTAAGGCAAAATAAACCCAGAGGGAACATCAAAGCGACCTTTGCAAATGAAAAATGAGCTTTTGATAGAAATATTTTTCATCTTTTTCTGCATCTGCATCCTGACAAAGCTTCTAAGGTTCCAGACTGTCTGGTCGGAAAGATGAATAGACCTTGTCTTATTCTACTCGTGTTTTAATCAAAAACTGAAAGACACTTCCTCTCACTTGTTGTTAACAGGGCTTTTTGGTTGAATTCTGGTGGGGGACAGAGGATCCGCCTGTACGTGGTACTACGATGACTCCCTATCCTGACCCTGCATACACTGAGGGACACATTAACGCAGCGGTGTCCGTGGGTCAGGATAGAGATGACCTTTGGCATCATGAAGTCCTGATTCAACGGCCTCATGACCTCAGGCTCTCCCCTGAGCGGGCTTGTGAGGTCTGTGTGGTGCTCCATAACGTATCCATCATTAGGAAACCGAGAGCTCCCTGACCTCGTGGACCCTGTCACACTCGATCACACCTTTGGCTATTAGACATCACAGAACAGTTTTAAATGTAACCATAGAAAATAAATAAAGCAATCACAGTTTCACTTATTGATTCAAATATCTGCCTTTGCTGGAAGTCAGTATCACTGAAACTGAAAACATGCAGTACCATCTACTGAAATACCTTCTTCTCATACTCCAGTTTGAACTTTATAATCTCAGATTCTTCTTTATTATATTCTTCCGCTCAAGACTGCACTCATAGAAGACCTTCACATTGTGTCCAACCTGCATGAATAATGTTAGCTGACAGACTTGAAATGTTCGTGGTAAGGCTCTACTATTTATCAAAAAAAGGCTTGTGTCTGCACGTCTGCTTCAGGTGACCTCAAATTGAAATAATTAAGCCGCTTACTATATATATCTAAGCTCTATTAAGACTTTGGAATACTTAGATAATATAAAACACTTACCATCTTCTTTGTTGAAGGCCTAGAGATGGAGCGGCTTCATTATTTCAGTTTGAGGTCACGTGAAGCAGACGTGCAGACACAAGCCTTTTTTTGATGGAAGTCATACTTGAGTATTGACATATTGAGTTCATGTCACCGTATGTTAAAGATGAATTCAGCCGCCTCTGTGTGCAGTGTCTCCACATGAAGAATAATTTAAAAGAACTGCATAAAGGGGAAAACTTCCTTTGTCCACGGTGTGGGTGTCAACAAGTTTGTGTGTTGACAGTTCAACCTAAACCAAAGTGTCTCCTTTAGCTGTTAATTACATTTCACATCTGATGGCCACTATAAATACACACTCAGTACTTTAGCACCAAACCACTCGTGAATATCCTGGATGAAAAGTTGCTGCTGAAAGCTGCCAGAACCAGGATCAGTCTGGACCTTTGGATCATCTCCATTATTGGCCGACCTTGATTGTTAGAAAAGGCCGTGCAGTCTGGTGGAGCTGGACCCTCTCCAGTCTTTTGCATAACTTAACTCTTCAAATTTTACACAGCATATCATCATGAAGATAGAAGACACCACTCTCTAACCCAACCCTGAACTCCTCCTACTCCTCACCCAAACAAGCAGATACTTTACAATTTAATATGAATACCTAAAATATGAATATTCTGAAATTTTAAATGTGTCTGGCTGTGTGTAATGTGCGTCATATCTCCTCGTCTCTGCAGGCCTGACATCAAACAAACACAATCCCTTTTACTGCTCCACACTTCTGCAGAAGCTGTTAACTGGGTTCAAAGGCCTCCTGCTGTGGAGGGTAAGTACAGTACTGCACAGGAGGCCAAAGCAGAGGCAGCAACATGGAACGGGAAAGATACGGACACAGTGCCATGGACATTTATCTCAGTGGTGATGCGTGTAAAACTGGTTCACATTCTTCAAGACCTTAATTTAAAACGTAATGCATGGCTGCTGAATACCACAGAGCAAGACATTCTGCCAACTAACAAGAAAAGTATAGAAGTCAGGAGTGGTTCTGACACAAAAAGCTGCTTAGCTGGAGTTGATGTTTGGAAATGGGGCCCCAAAGAAATATTTCAAGTTAAAGAAAATATGTATATATATGGTTCTACCTTTTATAGTGAAAACAAGCAGATCTGTATCTCAAACGTTAAGTTAAAATGTCTTCCATTAAAACTAATTAATATTTACAAAATATATGTGGAGCACAGAGTGTGTTTGTACTAATAGCTGCATTTAATAAAACGTTAAATGAACTTCTACAACCTTGCGTCACCGAGCAACAGAAAAGTATGAAAGGCATGAAAGAACCAAATGTTTTCCTACTTGAACAAATAAATCACAGAAAGCACTCAACTCCCACAACAGAAGTTCATCAATGTTTAAGAGGTCTGACGGGTGGGCGGCTCACTCATCAAGCAGGAAATATTCATTAGTCGGGCGTCTTTTCAATAACTGTCTGCCTTTTGGTGCTTTTTTTTTGTTGATTGATTGATGTTGAAGTCCAATAAAAAGGCACTGATTAAACATGTATCCACATTCTGCAAAGAGCAGCGAGCAGTTTGTGATCATCTGTCAGCCTCTTTGATTATATCTGGACATCATTTGCACTTTTTTGGTTCTAAAAAGGAAACTGTTTGTCGGTTTTCTTGATTCCTCATCCTGTCTGCTCTCAAACGTTATCAGACACAAAGCATCGTGACTTCACCACTTCATCACTTATTCAGTGTCAACATCTAGCAGTTAAAATAATTAACATTTACGTGATAGCATTTAAAGAAAGTTGCCCCCAAAAACACAAACCTGCCTTGCCGTCAGGTTCAGTGTAAGATTCTGAATGACGAGGGTCGATATATTTCTCTTAATGCTTTTTCAGAATCAAATCGTCAAGGTCTGATTCATAAAACTGTAACAAGCCTGTAAAAACGTCTCTTAAGTGCAAACGTGTCTGTGTCTGTTTCACAGACGCTGATGAGGCCATATGTGGGCCGTGGGTTTCCATATTAAACGTCTGAATGTGATTTCTGGCTGCACAGCTTGTTTAAGTGTGATTTTTCTCACTAATGGATTTAATGTCTTTATGAAGTGGATGCTGTGTCTGAGAGGCTGTGAAATGCTCCCACTAGTAAAAGATGAGAGACCAAAATGCAGTTTGTCTTGTAAATGTCAGCCTTTTCTTTTTTTTTTCTCATGACGCACAGCTTACATAAATAAGTCAGGATGTCATGTAACTTACTGAGTGTGCAGAAAAGCCCTAATGAGGCGAGGCGCTGCGGTTTTCAGTCGTCTCTCTCGCTTGCTTTTGAACAAACAGATCCTGTTTTGATGACTCCATCATGCCTACATGTGCAGTGGCTCACATTTTAATACTTTCAGCCCAGCTCGGCGTCTGTCTTTCAGCCTTTTATTTCACCAAGCTCTCACCAGCCACTAAAAGTCAGTCCCACATTTACTCTTGTCACCAGCACGTTCTGCTCCCCCCCTTCCAGAGTCTGAGCAGCTACAGTTGGTAGCAGAAAACATGTTCTCCATGAAATATGATCCAGTTTCACCAAAACCAGTGAAATAGTTGGTGGCGTGTGACTTAAAGCGTTGCGTACTTTCAGCAGGACCTGGCGCAGGAAGTTGCATAGTGCAGAAACAGGCATACAAATGACACAATGCACCTGATTATGAGCCAATGTAGCATTAATATGATTTAAAATCTGTTATTTTATGGTAGAAAAGTTGTGTTAAAAGTTACTTCCAGCAATTTCTTTAACCAGCAAAATCATGAAGTCCTCTTGAATTAGGATTTTTGTAAAATTTCGTCTTGTCTCAGACGCCCAAATCACGTCCACATGCTTTGCATTTCAATAGTTTGTTTGATTAGTATATTTATATAATCCAACAGCACACTCTTTCACCATCATTAAAGGTGAGAGAAAACACAGCAACACCTCAAATACTTATTAATGTCCAAACATCGTCTAATGGTTCAGAGCTATTCACAGTCCATGGCTCATTCATGAATATTTCTTTAAATCTTTATTATTTCCCATGAGATGTAAAAAGAAAACAGCTCATTAACTGACTGAATGTTTACGTGTGTGTCGGTCAGGCTGATTGACGGCGAACTCTTCGTGGGTCTTGCTTGACGTTGTTGGGTTTGAGACTTTGCAAAATAAGGCTTTCTGCAAACGTATGGATGTCTTTATGCGAGATGGCATGTGCGTAACTTATTGAGACTAATTGGCCGCATGTGTCTTACATAATGAGCGTGGCTTGCTTTATGTTTTCGACAGCTCCCTCAGGACACAGACATGAATTAGACTCATCACTGTTGTTACATCGCATTGACTCAAATGTTTGTTTACTGACTTTCATGGCTCCTGGATTGTCGTAAATGTGAGTAGGTGTGAATTAAAGATATTCTGTAAAACGAGTAGATGATCTGTGTGAACATATATTTAGCAGACATTGGTAATTATGTTGTAACATTATGAGATACTGATTAGGCTGTAACTTCTAATAACATCAAACTGCAGTTTCAGTTACAGCAGCTGTCAGCATGTTTTACATTTATGCTTCACATTTTAGGGCTTTAATTCTCTCTCTCTCTCTTTCATATACCCCCAGGCGTCATTTTTAATTTAACGATGTTTGTTATTGAGGTTCGTATTGTATTATATTGTAGTTTGCAGCCCTGTTGAACTGGACTGTATTACATTAAGAGGTGTTGTTTTATTTTTTTGCCCATTTACAAAGAAGACGGTGGAGTTATATTAGAAATGATGCGGTCCAATACAAACGCCTCATTGATAAACATGGTTGAATTTACACCTTTCAGAAGGTTTCAGTCTATGTTTTGGATTACAGACAGTAAATACACTTTTGATGAGTTCATCTGAATACAACAATCAATCATAAGGTTTGTCACTTGTCCAAACATGAAATTTACTGTCAGAAATCAAGGTGGACCAACCAAGAGGATGGAAACAAAGATACTCGAGCTGAGGCTATCCACTTTGATTTTGAACCTTGGCCTTAATTTGAATATTTGGCTGTTGTAACATAGCAGTGGACAAGCTGGAAACTTCGTAGATACTGGTTATCATCCAGGATTGAGTGAGGCAAGAGAGACACAGACCTTTGGACAATAGCAGCTGATATGGAGACGGGTTGCTAGACAATTTGTACCACACAACATGTTGCCAATGATATTGTCAGGTCACTGGCTTAGTTGTATGTAGGTCCTTATCCAAGAGGCATCTTCAGTTCTGACTCACTGGTGGGAAAAACCAGGTATTTAGCCTTGGTGGACGTGTTCACCAGGCCGACTGTCGTCTGAATTGTTCGGGTCACCTGAGGTCCAGTGCTCATGTGACCTTCAATGCTTTCATTCAGAGGTGACCTTAACTCTTAAAGAGAGATGACCTGAATGACTGAGAACCTTCAGGCCTCTATGTTAGTGTTGACTGAGTATCACATTGTGTTGGTAGTCACCTCAAACCTGCATCTCATCAGTGTGCACACATGCCAGTTAAAAGAGACAGCAGAAGCACACTTTGTCATCAGATACCGATTATTGTTTGATATCGCACATAAAAACATGTGACTGAGGAATGATGATATGCTGAAACAGAAGAAGCGATTCGATTCTATGTTTGCATTTTAACGTCTGGCAGTTTCTGTGTTTTGTGTATCGTTGCTCTGTATCTGCTTTTTTTTGTTCTTACATGAATGTTGGTTCATAATAACACAAGAAACAAGCTGCATCCCAGTAAATGTGAACCGTAATGTTTGGTGAGCAGATACTGTAAGAGCAATAATTCTAAATTGAACATGAAGAACTGCAGTTTGAACCCGGTCTAAGTGTTGAACATCCACGCTCTCAAACAGCGTTCCATATATTATATGAGGGGAAATGAAATGGAGCCGAAAGCCTCTCAGAATGCTGCAGGACACTTTCATCATCCCTTGGTAATTATTCCAGCTTTTATCAGCGCCTGAGAGGCAAACCGATGTCCACAGGGCGACTACAGCCCGCGACTGAAAAGGAGTCTAATAGCAGAAAATATGGGAGAAATGTTTTTCATTTTCTTGTCAATGGTTGTTTCATTCTTCAACATCGAAAATGGGTTTAGGTGGGAGTGTAATCATTTGTGTCTTATGTGAGAATGCACAGCCAACCTCCTGAGTTTGTGTGTGTGTGTCTGTGCATGCTGATTCCATAGCACAGGAAGGACAACAGGTGTAGAAGTGATTATATATTATAGTTATAGAATATAAGTTTCTTTGTGTCGGCTGTAATTGTTTCAATACTTTTGATTGAACAGGATTCTCATAACAAAGCTGTTTACCTCAAAGTTTTGACAGGCTTTGTGTCGGAGCTGTCTGTCTGGTCTACAGTCAAGGAGAAAGCGTTTCTGCTTGCAACAGATCGCGAATGGATGCCACAATGTGTGATCTGATTGTCTGATTGTACCGTGCAGATTAAATTTGGAGTTCCTAAATGGCTGGAGGTCATGCATGGGCCTCAGATGTAGTGATTTGGTGTTCTCATTAGTGAAACGTGTTAAAATGAGCAAGAGGGAATGATCTTGTTACATGTCACAGCCTGAATGTTGTTAATTTGTTGAACTGGGGACAGGAGGAAGAGGCTAAACCTCTGAGAATGTCTCAGATAGAGACACAGCAAGACAGGAGGGTCGCAGGAAAATTCAAATTTAGGGCAGCGTTATTAATCCCACTGGGGGCAATTTGTCCCGTGCAGCTTCTCGTAGGCGACACAAAACACAGTAACATACAAACAAATACATGAGACGAGGGATTCAAGTGTGGAGGCAACAGTGCCAATAGTTAGAAGAAAAACTACAGATGGTTCAGCAATCTGAAAGAAGAGGCAATGAATGATTTAGAGTTTCACTCCAGTGATCTTAAACAGGTGTAAACAACAGTGTTCAGGATGTGTGTGTCTTTCACTGCGAGGCTCTGAAGCCAACAGACGAAGGAAAGAGTGAAACAGCCTCACAGTCCCACTTCAACCAAGAGAGAACCGTGACAATGCCTGGTTCAGAGCGGCTGGACGTTGGGCTTACGGACACAACAACGGTCTCGAGCAAGAAACTGGAGAAAACTGGTGAACAGTGGAGGGAGCGCCTGTGGCGGTGGCTGAGGTTTAGGGGGGGAAAACAAGAAGAACAGAAACAGAAGCTGATTTTGACGTTTGACGTTAGACACAATCTGGTTAATTTAACAGCAATACTGAAGGATCCTAACAGCTGGATGACTGCACGAGCACCTGCTGCCGGGCAGCTCTCAGACTGCACAATGGGTGAGCTGAGGACCCACTTGGAACCAGGAGACAAAGTTGATGCGATGCCTTGGATGCGAGCCCACCAACAATGCCTGCTGGCACTGAGGCCGACTTTCCAGTTGTTATTCAAAAGCCCGGAAGGCTTAACGAAAAGACACTGGTGAAAATCTCGATTGACACTGGTGCAGAGGATGTGACGTGCGCAAGAGAATCCAGAAAAAAACATGTGATGTGATTGCATTTCTATTTTTTACATGTTTGTATATATGTGATGAGAACAGATGCAGGTACTGATGCATTAAATCACCAACAATACCCACGCTTGTTCTGTTTACTCTATAAATAAAATCATTTCTGTTCTCTGAATGCACCACAGATGCACGATAAACATGTCAGAAAAATAAAGTATCATCCTCCTTCCTGAGAAGTTTATTCATCCGGGCCAGATATTTAATCAGCTTGAGAATTACAGAAGTGTGTGTGTGTAGCATAGTGATCTGCTCTGCTCCCCTCTTGTTTTCAAATCTTCTTTCAGACATCCAAGAGCACTTTTTAAAAATCATGTCCTGAAGAAACAGAACCGAGCCTGTAATCTACAAAAAAAAGTTTTCAAGGACGTACTGTAAAAGCCCCAAAACATGCATTAGCCCTACACTATCAGCCTGAGGTCTGTATCACGATGCTACACACACACACACACACACACACACACACACACACCCCATCTAAATTAGCTCCAAATCGTTTGTTTATTTTATTGTAGAAAAGTTATTAAAAGATATTTGATATACACCACACAGACATCCTTATGATTCTAAACTACACTGATGTCATGAGTTGTTAGAGCCTGCTTTAGTATATAACGTATAACGCATACAAGCCACCAAGTGCCAGTTGCTCCGAGCTGTTTGTTAATTCATTTGTGTTATTTATGTTACGTTGCGCCTCAGGGATAATAAAGATAATAAAGATTCCTTGACCTTGACCTCATAGACGACAATGATGATGAGATTTCCTTTACAGAAAACGCAAAACAGAACACAATATTCAAGGTACTCAATGTATCTAAACATGCAATTGAGCATTAAAATTAACATGGTGCACAACAGAGTGCTTCAGTCTGACCTTTTCGCATTTTATGGTAAGTAGATTTGTGGAATTTCTCAAGGGAACAAGCAGGTTTTCATTTAGTGGAGCATTTTGTAGTAGTAGTAGTAGTAGTAGTAGTAGTAGTAGTAGTAGTAGTAGTAGTAGTAGTAGTAGTAGTAGTAAGGAACATGTGTGGTTGGCATGGAAAGCATTCTCAGCGGGCCGAGAATTGTGCCCTGAGGAATTCCTTTTGCCGGACTGCATAGTTCAGACATTAATCCACGCCACATAACAGGAGTGAGTGCTGCTGTCAGGCTGTACTTAAATCAACATGCTGACCAGCAGCTATGAAGCTGACCATGTTCACCTTCATCGTCTGATAGTTGAGTTGTGAATTGTGTTTCAGCTTTCTTTCTCTGCATTTGGTTTTCCTCTTAGTTCTCACCATGTGTCCTCTTTCCGTCTTTCTGGTCTGGATAAAGGTGTACACAGAGCTGGAAGACAGAGACATGAGCTCTTAGATCTTCAGCTGAACAGGATGAAGATTGTCGGGTAATTTAAATATTTACTTGTTCAGCATTTGAGTTAAAGACATTGATTATAATATGAAATTAAAATTAGCACCACACCTGCAGCTTTCAGTCTGTTTCCATCTATCTACCTCCCACCCCCTTCCTATTTCTCCATCTATTATCCTTCCATATCTGCTCGCATCTCTTCGTCCACCATCTCTTCCTCTTTAACCTCTGATCTCATCTCCTCTGTCCTCTCGCCAACCTTTTGCAGAACACTTCTCATCTTTCCTCCTGCTCTCTGCTGTTATCGCCTACCTCTCATTTTCTGTCGCTTCTGTCATATAATCTCACATCATTCATAACTGTCTCCTCGCTTTAACTCTCGCCTCTCCGGTCACAACACTTTCTCTACCTCTCTCATCATTTCCATCCTCACCCGGCGGCTCACCTCGCTCCTTCTCCTTCACTTCACCCTCATGTTTTTGTCATCTCTCCTGCTTTTCAATAGATACCATTTCCTGGCTGTTCTCTGCTCTGCAATCCCTGTGGTGCTTTTTCATCTCCTGAGAGCTCTAAGGCATTTTCCCTCAGACTGTTAGCTCAAGCATCTTCAACAGGCTGAGAATATTCAGCAGGAGAGGAAAGTAAAGTGTCTCTAACGATGACATTCATTGTATCTGAGAAAACATCTACTGAACTTTACAGTTACCGATTAATAAAACCTTTTACAGTTTCATATTTTACAGGTATTACACTAAAATGTATCACACTGATGGTGAAACAAACAGTACAGACATTTAGGATGAATCATGAAGACTGTTCTCCGTGTTTAGTTTAGACTCTGGGAACAGTTAGCAGATCTTTACTAGATGACCCAAGAGACCAGGAGGCTCCATGTTGACCTTTATTTTGGTCAAAAGACCCTGGGAGATTTATAGATTTATGGGCAAGTGGTCACAATTGAAAATCTGTTTCATTACACTTGGGAAGCCTGAGACCTGAGAATTGATTTTTTTCCCCCCCAGCTGTTTGTCTTGGTGTTCATTCAGAATTTTGCTGTTTCGCTTCCCTAAGATTTCTGACATAGTTCTTAGTTTTCAAAGATGTGCACAGTCTCTCAAACTCTAAGGACAATTATCTGAAGGATGTTCAGGCACATTCGACTGTTAAATTGTTCAATGCACTTGTGGAGAAAGACTCTAGTTGCTTGGTCACAGAGTAAGTAAAATGTGGGTGTTATCTGCATAACTGTGATACTTGATTATGCTGTTGTTGTTTTTTATTTGATAATTCGCCCAATGAAAGCATGCAAACTGTAAGAAACATAGGAAAAAATGGCCATATATATAAAATCATGTCTTAAGTGAAACCTTTTTCATACTTTGTGCAATTTAAGTGGTTTTATTTTCAAGTATCTATATCACAACTCTATATTCAGGGCTGCTGCACTTGGCCAAGGTTTGCTCTGAAGCTATGGCAGAATAACTGACTCACAAATCTATTTTATACGTTTAATTAATTACCATATTCACATACAAAACATATTAGAAAATAAAGTTCTGAGTCTTTATTGCACCTATAAAACTACTTTTGCCCTTAACTGAACAATACTGACAGAAACTGGCCCATGGTTGAATCTTATTGCAGGAAATACATTATGTCAAAGAGGGTCCTCACAAGTCCAGAAATCCAAAATGTTAATTTATTCCAAACAGCTACGGCTTCTTAAAATGTAATGAAACAAAATGAAATATAAATTGTGAACTTATATAATGAGATGAATGTTCCTCCATAAAAAATCTGATAATCTAATAAAACTGTTGGACACATTTCCAGGTAAATATCTCTTGCCTGAATATTAAGCATTAATATACAGTGTATATATAATTGCATTTAAAGCTTGATACCAGTGCTGCTATTCTTCAGGCACCATTAATGAATTACTATGAGCTCATCCTGCATGTTTAATGAAGAAAGTTTGCAGATAAAAGGAATAAATTATGTATTACTCTGAAGAAGCCGTATAATTTTTACTTGGACAGAGGCAGTTTGGCTTCCACACTGCAACCAGTTACAACAACACATGCAACAGAAGCTGCACTCTGAACCAACAAATAAATTGTTCTGTGTATTTGGGGTCTGAGTGTCCATGCATGCGACAGTGAAAAGCCTGAATCCTCAAAGTAATTACCGTGAAGCTGAATAAACCTGTCAGTCGTTCTTCTGCTCTGCTCTGAAGATGTGACACCCGGACCAAGGCTCAATTTACTCTCCATTCAATCATCTTAGGAAACAAATTATTTTTTAAAATTCACTTTGCGTGTGTGTTTTTGAAGCTACGGGAGCTGTCATATCTAATCTATTCAAAATGCACAGTTAGTTGTTTTATGATTGGGTGGTAGCTGCATAATTTCATACAGATGTCGTTTAGTTGGCACATTGCAGGATTGATTACGTGTGTTTTCAGTGCCTGACGGGTCGGGCAAGTATCCAGTTGAGGTGATCGTGATAAAGCAAAGCTAGTGATTGAAAGTATGTTAGGAATTTATCTACTCCCCCTTCATATATACAAATATTAAACTTTTAAATACCCAGCATTAACCCTTCCTAGGCTGTTTTCATGCTTGGCCTGGATGCCAGGGTGCTGCAAGAACTAGGCCATCCTTTGACATGTAAGTGGTACTAAACACCTCATGCACCTTCAAGCATTTCCACATACACAGGAGAGTATCAGTATCCCATGGATGAGGTTCTTATTGCCAGGCTGACCTTGTTCCTGGCCCAATATTTACAGCACCACCCTCCCAGAAAGTAGTTCCAATGTACCGGACAAAGAAGGCGATGAAGGTAAAGGAAGCATGTAGATAGCTTTTCCTCGGCTATCCCAGCTTCCTCAAATGTCGGCTGGGTTTGGTCGTCCCGTCTGAACCGTACAGCAGCAGCTCAACAAACAGCTTTCACAGAATTCAGTATGGCAACAGAAACAGTACAATCGCTGACTCTAATGATAGCTCCTGTTTGCACTGTAACCATGGATATACAGAAAACAAATGTGAATTATAGTTAATACTGCAGAAAAACGTCAAACTATAATGATTGTATGGAAACATGTGTCCCATTATGATATCAAAACCAAATTATAGACATCAGACGTGTCTCCTGCTATTGCTGGAAAGAGGAAGTTGCGACTGTAGCAGAGTGGAAAAAGGAACCAAGGTAGAAAAAGTAGTTTGATACAATGCAGTTCCCACTGGTTGAAAATTGCTCTTTTCAAAGGCTGATGTGAAAATCTGAAAAAAGAGAAAAGGTCTCAGATATTACAAACGTGAGGAAAAAATGAAATAACATGATGTAACCGTTCCAGTATTTGGTGGGTGTCATTTACTGTCAAGGGTCTCCAACTCAAGCTAATATACCTCTTCAACAATGAAGTCTGTTTTAATAATCTTGGCATCATGATAAAGGTAATACTTTTTTGGAGGTGTAAGCATCAGTTATCGTTGTTACTGGGCTCTAGTAAATGGAACACAGGATAGAAGAAAGATTTCATTTACAGCAAAGATGAGATATATATTTTATGATTTTGGCTGTGAGTTTTGGTCACATTGTGATAAGACTCCTTTACCATTCAGTTCTGCAGAGTCTCAGCTTTGAGATGACGCAAGAGTGCAAGCACCATTAACATGTTCGTTCTACATGCTCGTTAAGTTTGTTGCTGGAGTTGTATTTGATTTGAGTTAACATGGTTATCATTGAGCTTTTAGCCGACCATCTAAAAGCGGCTGTTGTGGCTCAGAGGCTGAGCTGGTCATCCACCAATCAGAAGAACGGTGGTTCGATCCCCTCCAGCCTGCATGTCGAAGTGTCCTTGGGCAAGATATTGAACCCCAAACAATGACAGTGCCAATGCCATCAGTTCAAGGTTCAAGAGGTTATATGAGGTTTTGTGCATTGTGGCAAATGTTGATTCTGCCGGTGTTGTGCCCTTGGGCTTTAAGTACTCATTTGATTAGCATTAATTACAGCAGAATACACTTTTCCCACCGCTTCGGCCAGCAGGATGTGTCTGTGAGTGAGTCATGTTTCTGTGAAGTGTCCATCTTTCTTTTCTCACCTCCTATTCTTTTTATCTCCCCACAGCACTTGCCGCTAAATGACACAAGGCCATCACCCTTCATTGATTTCTATTAGCTTCTGTAAGTGCCCATTCTTGTTCTCGAAATGTCGACATCTTTGCCGATGACCTATTGCAGTTATGTCATTCTCGCTGTGGAACTCGTGATCTCAAACATAGATGAAATACCAAGCTGTTTAATCCGGAAACAAGAACGCTGCTTGGAGACTTTAGTGCTACAAATCTTCTTGACACCAGCCGCCCTTGATATGCAGGGAAAGGAAGACAGGCTCAGGATTTACTGCACCAACTGTATCACGGGGAAAAATAAGATTTATGTGGAGTCAGAGCAGCACTACAAGGCTATAAGGTTATGTTGGTTAATCTCCTATTCATAGGGCCTCTAAAGAAATTGCAATCTCCTTTAGGATCGATTTGGGAAAACCAACTTTCTTCACAAACATCCTCAATCTGCATTTGCATTTACTGGATGTGCACATGGAGGCTGCTGGACAACAAAAGTCTCTTGCTTTATGCTTATGTTTAGAGAGGAACAGATTTGATTATATTCACAAGCATGAATATTTTTGCCAAAAGTAAAGGGAGCTGGGAAGGAATGCAAATGGAAATAAAACAAATGGCTCCCTTAAAGACAAGTAAACATTGTCCAAATGTGTGTGTGTGTGTGCGTGTGTGTGTGTGTGGTCCATGTGTGGATACACCAGGGAAATTATTGTATCAGATGAAAACATGAGTGTCCAATCTGTCAAAACTGGATCGTCTTTCAAATATAGAGAGATTCTAGTGAAACTAAAACTGTGTTTTATTAGGCCATTAAACTGTGCAGCCTCTGCCAGTGGGGTGCATGCTTAATGTCTACCATCATGACCGCTGCAAGATGTGAATCAGGTCCAACCATGTGCCTGCCTGGCACTGATTCATGAGGTCTTGTAGGGGCATAAGACCACAGCACCTAGCAGCAGTGGGTGGATGTGCTTGCACAGCTCCAGGAAAACAACCAGACTTTTCTCCTGGCATCCAGTGAGAATGTATTGTTGGGGAGGAGCTCTGTTACTGCCCCCCCTTGCCTACAGATACAACACTCCTGAATACCATCAATAAAGCAGCTAACCCTGGGATGTTCACAAAGCTTGTGGACTTGGCTTTCCCACTGTCCCATTTCTCCAGCCCAGTCTGGCAGCAAACCTGTGGCTGAAGGTGATGTTTCTGGGTGGGAGATCCATCATCTCCCTTTTCTTAGTGAGACTGAGGTATTAGATGCATCCATCTACCAACACTATGGCTTCCTCTCCTTCATTCAGCTCAACGTCATCTGATTCCCACTGGCGGGTTTTTATGAAAACTGACAGTAGTTGGTATCGTTACTATCGCTTCGGCGAGTGTGGTGGCGCTTTTACACTTCGCATGACATCGACAGTTTTGCAGATGATGGTGTTTTGTATCTGTGCCTCAGTTGTGTTAAGGTTCTTTTTCAAAGCTGTAAAGAACTGAGTGTACGATGCATTATTTGTTCCTTTTTGTTCTTTTTGCTCTTGTTTGTTACGTTTGTAGTACCATGCAGGCTTGGTAGTTTCGGGGGCATGACACTTGAAAAATAGATTACCTTACCTGTGTAAAAGTAATGTCACTACAGAGTTAGAACCTCAAGCAATACCTGAACTATTTACAACTCCCCAGAATGTACTGGAACTTATTATCAGCCCTACACATGAGTCAGCCCGTCATAATGAATAGCCAGGCAGTGCCTGAGAATATTGGATAATAATAATCTTTTCTGTTCATATAGAATATAGATTATTTATCTGTTCAGCCAACTTAATATCTTCTGTCAGACATCTTCTCATACCCTGCATGGTATTAGAAACTGACCAGGAATAAATTGGCACAGAGAAAGTTGGGAGCTTTTTCTTCCTGAGAAAGCCGAGGAGCATGTTAACTCTCAGATGCTGGCATTTAGTTAAACACACCTGTCTAATCACTACAGTAGATATTCTGCAAGAAACTACAACCATGTCACCAACAGTTGTTTTGTCTTGTGTCCATCTTACGGAACATTTCCAGAGTTTTGCTCCTGAGTTACAGCCTGGTATGTTTTGTATTTTCCGACCTTAAAAAGAATGCACTATCTGTCTGAGCTCACAACAACATCCAGAAGAGGTTAGTCTGAGGTCAGTATTTTTATTAAAACTAAATCGCTTTTCATCAATTCATTCATCATTCCTTCCATCATTGAACAACTCTGGAAAGACTTTCTGTTCTGAACAGTAGGACCAGCAAAGCAAAAGAGTTAGTAATTAAAATACAAACAGCATCCCACTTGAAAACTTTCTCCTGTGTACTTTTTAGAAAAGCCTTTTTAATAAGCTGCGTTCTGTAATTCCCAGCTGGAATTTATTCATTATCGAAATCCTTCATTGCAGGAAAAAAAGAAACTCTTTGAACATGTGACCCCACACAACATTAGACTGGCTCCTCTTCTTGAGAGTTCCTGGTAAAGTTCTGAGAGAATGATAGATCAGAAAAGCAGATTTCGAAATGGGGTCACAGCGAGTTTGTTGTGGAGACCGACTGTCGACACACACACACACACACACACACACACACACACACACACTTTTCTAGGTTTTCTATTCTGACAAGTAGCATCACTGCGCATACAAATTTCCACAGAAAAAGTAAATAACCGTCCTGTTATGCCTCAGCAGAGCTCCTGCCAGTCTGTCTGTTGTCAAAATGTCAGACTTTTCAAAAATATACTTATAATAGGAAAGCAACAGTAACACGGTTGGAGAACAGTTTCAGAAATCAGAGCCACTAAAACATAATTCAATAGTAAAATGATTTGAGGTAACGTGATGTGTGAATCCTTCCCGGTGATGCTGAAGCGAAGGTCAGACAACAGAGCAAACAACAGAACAAAGTTCATTTTGCAGAGTGGAAGAGCTTTGGTTGTAAATAAATGCAGTATTCCTCTGCCTTAAACTCTTCACAACTCGATTTTATCTTAATATGTTTGTTATGCACCAAAACAAAGAGGCAAATTCATTTAAAACCTGAAAAAAAAACCTATTAGCAGATCTCAACCTCTCCAATTAGGCGACAACATGGACACATAATGACACACAGCAGCCACCAATGAGGTATCCTTTGCTCATTCATTCATCTCATATCATGCCTAACTTCAGGGGATCATAACACATTAGATATGGAATTAACCTGCAGATGAGATCAAGCTTTTCTATTAATATCCAGTTTTTGAGTAACAACAAAATGTGGCAACAGACAAACAGCCGCCGCAGACATGTCTGTCTTTAGCCTTGCAGGTGTTGATCACTTGTGGACCCGACCGGTCGATAAATTTTCACAAACATTAATCACCACAAACACGAGAGGTCCTTGGGCATACAGTGATGAATGTGTACAAGAACTATGAGGCGGATCAGTCCCGTAGAATGTGATTTTAGCTGCAGACACTCAGCCAAGCGTGAATTCCTAAAAAAAGTCTTTTGAAATCAGCATTTTTAACAAGATTTTAAACTGTGTGGGTTTAGTAGACTCGACTTCGTTTTTAATGTGTGTGATGGCTCTTTTTTTCCTGGATGAATCCCATTTTGGAGCCTGAGTTCAGATAATATTGACTTCTTGTCTGTTGAGTTTCAATTCTCTTTCACAGGATCTGAGTTTGGCACGTCGTCTCTTCGCCTTTCTGAACTTATTATGCACCCCAAAGACGTGGTGCTTCACTTTCAGAACACACAGCATCACAAATACAGCTGTAGAGACACCTCCACACCTCACCTGCTGCCCACAAAATAGTCTCTAATCCCTTGTGCAGTAAATACAAAGCGTCACCCCTTAAATGACTTTCCGCTGCATAAGCACTGTAATATTGTCATTTCTTTGATTGGCCCAGGTGCAGTTTCATTCCCTCCTTGGCGGAGCAGTGTTTAAATGCCTCTGCGTATTCGACCAAAGAAATAATGGCTTTTTTATGACTTTCCAAAGCAATGATTGTTGTGTCAAGTCTACAGGGATGGGACTGATCAGAGGTAGTTGTCTTTCCTTGTGTGTTCTCACTGCCACGGTTTGGATTTCTTTTGAGTTGGTTCATCATCGACAGAAGTTCTATACGTACGAGAACAGTTATTGAGAATGATTACGCAGGAGCATTTCCTTCACTGTGTGAGTCACAGCTTTGTACTCATTTTGTACTTTATATATTTTTTTTCTGGAAAATTAAGATCTGAGAACGTGGGCACATCACTGATTTGTTCTTCTTGATTGGCTGTGCCTTCCAGGCAATCATAAACCAGGATAATCAGGCTGAACTGCTATTTTGTTTCGTCTTATGATGCAGTTTTGCAGTTCAGTCCTTTCACTCTGTGGTAGCGGTTGCAAGCGGAAGTTGAACAAGTTGTGAACCCAGCACTGACATCTCATCACCATTTAAGTTGATGGCGAACACATCCAGCAACATTATCATTCATTTGGAGTTGTGGTAAATTCAGTCTTATTAGAAATGTAATGACTGTTCTGGTGACAGAATGGCATTGGAGATGTGATCCTCCTAAAAATCATCATTCAGTAAAAAAGTTTGTACATATGTTTTCCACCTCCTTTACTGGTCGTATTGGTGTAGTGCACTGGTTTTGTTGCAGGGAAAAAATATGGACAGTTGAAAACTTGGAAGCTTCAACAATGTTCAGGCAATGCTGGTCGACAGCACATAAGTAGATCTATATACACAGTTGTCTCCTCTATGAAATGGCTGTATTATTGTAAACTACTGTATGGTGAACTGGCCATTGGCCACATCTTTGATAGTTTAATGGTCTTTTAAGATATTGTCCTCTCCTGATCCAATTTGGACTCACTTTTGACCAGGTGTAACTGTGCTGAGCTCTGCTGGACTCAAATTAATTCATCTTGGCTACAGTGCAGAGGAAAGGTGTGAGCATAATTTACAATATTCTGAATTTGGATGCAGATTAACGTCCATTATAATAATCTTTATCTGGCCTGTTCAACTCTATACTCTGATATTGCTAGCTGTGGTTCCTGGACTGCAAACATGTCATATTCAATGTATGTCAAATGTGGAGGTATTGCACCTTGAGCTCAGGTGCCATGATGCAGAGAATATTATTGCCATCAAGAAGATTATTCAGGGGTTTTGCTGAATTAATAAAAGGAAGGTGGAATTTTAACCAGCTGACGGACGCTGATTAGTGATGACCAGCCTACGGCCTGAGAAACTCATTCATCCCCTCAAAGACAATAATGGGCACCAAGGCGAGGCCGTTACTGGAGATGGATCTAATGGAAAAAATGATAGCAGAAACCAACCGTGGGTGGATGATGGGAAGAGTGGACGTGGGTGTGTGTTTGTGCAATCTTGTCTGTTGTGTTTCATCTTCATTCAGAGTCCCTCTGCTTAGCATTCATTCAGCAGCTGTGCCTCAGACAAAGGAGGATGAACACAGTGATTACGACGGCAGAGATACAGCTAATCACATTTTTCATTTTCTAATTATTTTTCAAGTCTGTTTCCTGGCGTCACTATCTGATTTGCTAATGGAGCTGCCTGTTCTGCCTCTCAATCCTCTCATGCCAACCTCTCAGAAATCAGGAGAGCTTGACCAACGCCAAGCTAATTTGGTTTGGCCATTTAAAAAGGTCCAATGTGGAAGATTTACGGCTCTCTGCAGAATGTGTGCAGATATTATGCATAACTATGTTTTCATTGGTGTATAATCATCTGAAAATAAGTAACTCAATAGTTACCTTTTGAATTGTGGGGAAATACAACTAGCAGGAGATGTAAATACAAGTATCTCAAAATTGTACTCGTACAGTATTCAAGTATTTAGTTACTTTCCAGCACTGTAGAGATGATAATAACATCCTTTGAGTGAATCAGCACTCTGCACACATTTTGCATAAATTACTAATGTGAACGAGGGTCAGTTGTAGTCCAGCACCAGTGCCAAACAATTGTGAAAAAACTAAGGTCTAAGTGCCAGCATTTGGTTTTAGCAATAAATGAAGCGGCTTCTGGCTGGTACAGAGGAAATTTATGAAATATTTACATATATTCCAGACAAATTTTAAGTTTAAAGCCTGTTTGATGAAGAATAGATAATAGAAGCAGTTTTAAAAGGGCAGTAATATGTCAGTTTATTTATTCCAGCTTTGACATCTGCAATCACTGTTATCATCACCGCAAGATATCAGAATCATCGGCAGTCAAACAGACAGACAGAAAATCGTTTCAGCGCAGACACTCCACCAATTAGAAATCAGCTTCAGGCACAAGGACTCCAAGTTTGGTAGATTAAAGATGTAAGACGCAATTTCCCCTCGCAATTAGTGACGACGAGCCTACCTGATTGTGCAGCGGTATGTTTGAGGACTTCTTTGATTCACGTCCTATTTTTGCATACATTTTGCAAAGAAGGTGTCAAAAACTGGCACTCAAAGCTCGAGTGCAAACAAGGCAGAAAACATTTGCAAATTGCTCAATCAGGAAGAGATTCTTTCAGGGACGACTGTTCCTGGAGTCAAAGCTGGATTTGTGCAAAATACTGAGCATATGATGTAAGAGCCTTCTCTGTTCAGTGTTTTATATAATGTGTGATTACTCAGAGTGTAGCAGATGTTAAGTAACCTGTTCATATGCTGTTTAATCTTAGCGCAGCCACCGTACAGAGGAATCATTTTGGCCGATTGTGTCCGCGACCAGCAAGTTCACAACGGCTATGCACGAATTGTACTCGCATTTGCCTTTGACTTTCCCAGTGTTTATCATGTTGTTTTCCTCTCATGTTCACTGCAACAGTTGCTACTAATCTGACCCTGCCTTTCCATCTTCAACACTTCCATCCCAGTCCCATCATCCTCTCTAGATTTAGGATTTAACCACCACAAACTCTGCACCTCTCGGGACATTGCCTCACCACAGTTCCCCTAGCCACTCTTTAATCAAAGGTTTCGTAACTCTACCTTTGTTTAATTAACTGTTTTGGTCTCCTGGCTCGTGTTTGAACATTGATTTTAACAAGACTGGTAAATCCAAAGCCTTTCTACAAAGTTCCACTATGCATCAATCTGCCTGTCCGTCTCCACCCCCCTGTGGGTCCTTCACCCACCCAAATCTCCATTAAACTCAAACTCGGTGAAAAGAACAAATATTCTCAGTTCAGTTAACTCAGAAAACATTTAACGATTGAACTAGCTAGAAATGTTTTACAGTGCCAATCATTGTCGGTCACTGAGTGCACCTTAAATGAGTTGCGTGGCCTCTGCAGAAGTAGACATGTACATGAGTGTTTTCCTGCTTTAACAAAGCTGCTCATTTCATTTCACCATGCCTGCTCTTTATTTGTGTGTGTGATTATATAAAGTCCTTGCTGCATTCTCTTCTGCTCCGCACAGAGAAATGATGAAGAGACGTCGTTATTTTTTTTATTAACCAAAGAGGCCATTCGAAAGTAATGACATCATTTGTATTGTATAGTAGAGACACATGACAAGTCCTCAAAGAGATCTCTGGATTACTTCAGTGCATGTGTTATACTCATAATGAGTTTGCCAAAGCTGCAGTCAGTAATTTCAAACTCTATGACTTTGAAAAATTGGACCCAGCTCTGACATTTATAAACTCTGTTTCTGTTCGAAATGTCACCTTAAGACCTGGTGCAGGAACTGATTTAATGCACAGTCGTGCTAAATTAAACTTCATGACCAATATGTCAGAGTTTTAATTAAAAACTTTTTCAGCCTTATTGTGTCCAAAACTGATGTTATCGGGCACATTATAATTTAAATTAAGGTAAATATAATAACAACCTATTAGAGGATGTTCTGCCTTTAAACCAAGCACCGTGAAATTACATGAAGGTTGTTGACGGCACAACACGTGAGAGTCGCATGGGCTGGAAAATGTCTTGCAAACAGGTGTGTGTGTGTGTGTGTGTGTGTGTGTGTGTGTGTGTGTGTGTGTGTGTGTGTAGGTTTCATTTTGAGGACTTAAGCAGTTCAAACAACGACATTGAAGGAACCCAACTTCCATCTGGGGACATAAACCTGGTCAACATACATAATTAATTTAAGTTTTTCGTCCTTCCATGAACAAAGACCAATTCAACCTTATAAGCACAATAGATACCAAACTGTCCAGATTGACTTCTTGTGTTATAATTCTGTGAAAATGGTTTGCATCCCATGTTAATTTCATAGCTGAAATTAAAGTGCTTCATTATGTCTGCACGCCATGTAATTTCCAATATCTTGTCCTGAGAAACAGTTTCAGTGTTAGGAAATTAAAATTTTAAATGTTCGGAGCCACTGGGCATCCCCTATCTTCACACTTTTGTCATTTTCCCAATGATCTATCGAATGTAATTGGTCATTTTGCACATTTTTGGATAGAATTCTCACACTGACCCCTTGAAGAGCTGAGTTTTATGATTTAGTTTTTGATTCACACACTAAAGGATGAGCCTGTACGTTATGTTTGCTCTCTCTGCCCTTCAGTCTCCAGTCTCCTGCCAGCACATCTTCTCTTGGCAGAGCAGAAAACCTTCCATCTTCAACACATGCACCCGTCTTATCTCTGTCTGCCAGTGGATGTTGGTGGTTTAGTACCTGAAATCAGCTGCAGGACCGTCTCTGCTGGGTCTCCAACTCACCAGAGCGCCAGGATGTTTAATGAACCTTGTTCTGAGGTTGAGAGGACTCAGATCTGTGTGTTTTAATGAGGTCAACTCCGAGGGTGAGACTAAATATGACTTTTATCCCGAACTGAAGGCTTCAGGAATTCTCTGCCAACTTTAGTTTTTCTTTCATCTCACCACCTTCCTCCAGCTCCTCAGGCCTGTGTTTTATTTTATCTCTGCCTTTGCAAAATTCAATCCAGCTTCCCTCTCTTCTGCTTCTTCTTTTATCCTCAAGGGGAAGCCCTGACTGTTTCCAAACCACAGCCTGTCTCATCTCCATTGTTGCAGAGTCTCTCTTATCACATCAAAACTGAAGTGGTATCACTTTATGCTCAAGTTTAAACTCTGTCATTAACATGAAAGGTCTGTGTGTTAATCGATAAATACGGATCTGAAAATGGTGACATTTCTCCTTTACATTGACTCCCCTCATCCTGTAATTAAGGGAACAAAAGGCAGTTTTTTCAACCAGTGTTATACCTGATATTTATTCCAAAGACAGTACCAAAATCAAATTTTTACTTTGCCGAATCAATGCAAAGTTGTTATACAGAAATGTTTTTCTGTCATTTAATAGTTGAAGAAAACAAATGTCCGTGTTTCATGTTTTAGCATGAATAGTTCTTAGAACAGCAGCGAGATGAAGTGCATTGTTTAAAAATAAAGAAAAGAACTGAAAGATGGACAGAGTGAAGAAAGCAGTAAGATGAAGTGGAAAGGAGTTAATTGGGAAATCCACTAAAAAGGTTTTATTCAGAGGAGCTTTCATCCAACTATCATGGTGTATCAGCGAACATAATTAAGGTTTTTCATAGACTACTCCACACAGTGAAAACTTTATTTAGTTAGATACTTTATTGTCCTTACAAGGACATTTGTTGTTGTCTGTACAAAGCCTCAAACACACATACATAGATAAAAAAAAACACAACATGACAACAAGAATAGACATTCAACCAGAAGCTGGACTACAACCAGATCCTACCAACCCACCTTGAAGCTATGTGTCCAAACCATGGTGGTTCAGATCAATCAGTGTACAATCTACTTGCAGCTACACCATGAGCGCCAGGCATGGTTTAACGTTATGTGTTTTTGAAGATATACGTGAGCCACGAACAACACTCAATGGAAAATATGTTTTTAATCCAACTGATTGAAGTTTGCCATTGATAGTCATGGATAGACAGATGACAGTTTCCAGCAACGACTTCCCAGATGGTTTCTGTGTGACAAACCGTCGGGCACTGGTCAGGTTAACCTAAGTTCTGAAGACGGTTCATTCAGTATTCAGGTCTAATAAGTAAGGAGTAAATGCTCTTTCAGTTGGTGTGAACATTTGTTGGTCTACGCTCTCCTCCCTTGTCTTTCCTTGTAAAGACATTGTAAATGATTGATTGGGAGGATGCGACCTGTGTCATGACCCTCTTCCTGCTCTTTATCTCGCTCTGGAGTGATTTCATCAGTCCTGAACTTCAATTACTGTAGGCTAGACTCATAAATTAGTTTTGATTGAGGTTAAGTGATCAACCCCAGCAACGACAACATGAACAACAGTCATGAGTACAAAGTGGTGCTCAGTCACTAGAGCTTTATGAATTATTGGTGTCTCCTTTGGTCTTACTTCCTTCCTCCTCTAACTCTCCCGCTTTACATTTCTCAAAGACAGCATTTCTTTCATCCTTCCTTACTTCCATCCATCCTGCCGTCCTCTTTCTCTCATCCCCGTGGTGCTTTTTCTCTTTCTCTTCATCAGTCTCTGGTCCTGGCACTTTAATCACTTTCCTTCGGCCCAGAACACTCCATCCATCGCTCTCCTTTCATCTCTCTGCATCACTTTCTGTCACAGCATCTCACCCTTGTGTAGCAAACTTTTGTTTCTGCTTCTGTCAGCACTGTCATTTTCCTCCATCCTTCTCCTCCTTTCATCTCCTCATGTCCTCTCCCCATCCTTCACTTTGGTCAACCCACGGTCTTCACAATTCACACCCCCTCCTCCACCTCCTCTCTGCTGCCACTGCTTCTGTGTGATTTTGTGTTCACGGTGGTCGGAGAAACTCATCATATTAATTATTAATTTCACGCTCATTCTCTTCCTGCCTCCTCGTCCTCCAGCTGTCCCAGTATGATCCCTCACATTAACCTGGTTACTTGTGCATAAGGCGTAAGCTCAAAACATGTTGATGTTTAGCAGCTAATATGGTCTTTGTTTGCTACAGTTGCTGGTGGAGTACACACAAAGATCAACTGACTGATCAAGGTTCATTTTGTAGGTATTTGAACAGATAATGGTGCAGGATAGAAAGTCAGGGGTCATCAAAAGTGTCACAATAAATTCCCAGCAGTACATGAATGCCAGGACAGATTTTCAAGGTAATCCATATAAGAGTTGTTGAGACATTTGCTTCACCCCACAAATGTCAACATCACGGAGGCAGGGAAGGTCAGGGAATCACCAAAGTTAGTAGGATTCATCCTCGGCTGATCATGAATGCCTGTACAAAATGTCACAACAATTCATCAAATTATTGCCGAGATATCTCAGTCTGGACGAACCGACCAACATTGCTACAAGCATGAAAGAATAAAACCAATGAATACATGTGAGACTTAAAACAAACAATACATTTAGATCAACTCCATTAGGTAATCTGACTACTCTGTATCTCTGCATAGTCACACAGTGTGAAGCGGTGAGAGAAAGCAGAATATTAACATTTATACGAGTCGTGCTGATTCGCCTGATGAATGTGTATCCAAAACATCTGGCAAACTCACTACCAAGATCCTTGACTTAGAAACAAAATCTAAAAGTTACAGTTGACTATGAGAAGTTGCCCACACCCCTGCCTTGTGATGGACTGGCGATACGTCCAGGGTGTACCCGCCTCTCACCTTAAGTCAGCTGAGATAGGTTCAATCCCCACTGTGACCCTGATGAGGATAAGCGGTTACAGAAGATGGATGGATGGTTTTTAACACAAGTAAAGAAAACCATTGAATGAGAAGGTGTCCAAACTTTATACTTATTTTCTCTGAGCGCTCACTCTCTTCTCTCTGCACACACATTTAATGCTGACGACATCTCTCTCCATCCCTTTCTGCTTCTGCCTCGCCCTGTTGGTCTCTCCATCTGGACTGCAGACGAATGAACTGCGATCCTCTGCCTCTCTATTAGCTCATTCATTATAAAACATCAGCCATGTTTTCAGCCAGCAGTCCCCTCCGTCCCTCCCACCATCTCTCTCCACGGGTTTCATTTGTTTTTTTCTTTTTTCTCACTTCCCTCTCTATTTCAGCTCGCCTCTGTTTCTCTCTTCCTTGTCTCTTTATGTTTGTCACAGACTTTCTCCCACTTATTTTTCTGTCTCTGTTCATCTTTCTCTTTTCCAGCCTCTTTCTCATGCAGTCTCATCCTTACATCATCTTCTGCTAAAGATTCCTCCTCTGTTCTTCATCTCTTCAGCCCTCCGTTAAATCTATTTATCTTTTTTATACTGTAGTATATATTTATTTGTGTCTGTGTATGTCTGTTATCAAGATCAAGTTTTTTCTTCATAGTTACACGTAGGTCTTTCTTTGTTCACCCACATAATGAGTATTTCTTCCATCTGTCCTCTGCTAGTTAATAGTCTATCACAGGGTACTCTGGAAGAACACCTCTGCAGGTTTGGTGCCATCTGTCGTTAACTGTTAGGGTTGTGCCCTGACGTTCTCCCTTGCCAAAGCCTTCAACTCGTCCTAGAATATCCAAACATGTTCCCAGGCCAAATGGTGGGATCCCTCCTGTGTGTTCTCCTCTCAGTTGTACCAAAGGGGTCCTGGGAGCAACATTATTGCCCGGTCCTGTTTCAGATCAGGTCAAAGACAATGCATAATGCAGCACAGAGGTGGCATCTTTTATTGATGGATGAGGACTGATGCTGGTTCTGTGTTTTCCCTTCTTATTGTTTCATGTCTGCCTCTGTCTGTGTTCGTGTGCTGTTGGGTGTGGCTTCCTGTTCGCTCTCCTCTGGCAATCAACCAACACACTTGCAACTGATCTTCTCATCAACGCCAGTCTACGCCAGTATAAAACCCTAGATCATCATCCAGGCTTCAGAGGATCATTCAGTCACCTTTGTGGTGCTTAACTACAGCCTCAGTTGTTTTGCTTACCAACAGTATATATTTGCTTGTTGGTACTCCTTTGCCAGTTTACCCACCTTCCCATGTTCAGCCGCCCCCAGGCTTCCTGTCCCTTTGTCCAGACCGTAACATCGCCTTAACTCAGCCCTTGTTTCTCACCGCCGCCTCCTTTAATGTACCTCTGTGGCAATAAACTATATTTAGGTTCACCACCTCAGCCTTAACAGTTTGACACTGCTGTATGATTCATGATTATGGAAGTCATTTCTATCAGCTGTGACTAGAGTTTTTCTCTTCTGTTTAATACAGTTAATCCAGTAGAGTTTAAAAAAAATGCTGTGAAACCCCAAAAAAGTGTGAAAGCACATTTGGAAAAAGGTGAGGACGAAGTGCATCTTTGTTTCATTAAGCATGCTCGTCTTTTCTTAACTCTGCCTTTTCTTTGAAATTATTTTATATTTTTCCTCATGGTCCTTCTCCCTGGTAAGATGTCATGATTTCTTTGTCTGCTCGCTCATTATAAAAACATGGGCCGCCCTGCTGAGTCTGTCCTATCTGTAAATCCCTGCTTATTAGATCCAAAACCCAGCCAGAGAAATGCATTAGCAGAACCCAAAGGGCCGTGGGGATGGAGGGAGGAATAGAAAGGACTAAAGAGAGGGAAGAAGCAAGAGAGAGAAAGACAATAAGCCAACAGAGGGAGGAAATCAGGGAGGGGTGCTGATGCTCATAATGCTGACAGGAAGACACCCAGACTAATTCATGGACATTCATTACACATCCAAATGTTAACGGAAAACTGCAGTTTCATTTTGTAGCTTTGCCCATATTTCTTTATTAGTACATACGATAATGTATTTTCTGATATTGCAGAACATTACAGACTTCTTTTTTGCATGAATGCAAAAAGTCACAGTCACACCTGAAGCTGCACAGTTATACAATACATTTGTTTGGTGTAGTTGGACCAAACTATCTTCAGTGGTCAAGAAACATGAGCACAAAAGCTGAAAGTTTGGCCAGAGAAGCTATACGTAAAGTTATCATAACTTACAGGACCAAATGGCCACAGCTACAGAAACATAAAAAGGATTATTATAAGCTCTTAACTGTTAGTGAGTCTTCATCTCTTGCAGTTTTATTACATTAGTTCTGTGTTGTTGACTGTGCAGCTGCTTTGACAGGCAGACTTAATCTTAGTTAAAATAACATCCTCTGTTGCATAATTTTGCCAATTAGTATGAGTGCAGTCAGATTCTCTTTGCATCACGGATATCTTTTCCTAAATTCTTATAAATTCTTCTTCACATTGACTTCATGAAGTGTTCCATTGAGGCCAAGCAAAAGTGTTTGACATTTTCTGGGGAATTATTCGACTGCAGCTCTGAATCTGAATCACTTGGTTTTAGAAACAAATAAAAAAAGGCATGTTACATTATAATGATCATTAACAAACCCACCTACATCCGCAGTGTAAATCCTAATTAACCTCTTTTGTTCAGTTTCCAGCACCCAGGGCAAATCCATGACTTTTTATTGACTTTACATGAAGTCACATCACCCCTGTGTTCAATCTTTTTTATATAATGAAAAATGAAAGATGTTGAGGACTCCAGCAGATACCAACGCTGTGGCATTCATCACCTGCCAAGTGCAAAGCCTGTCACATAAGCTCAGCTTGAGCCATCAGTCTTTGTCTTTGGTCTCCTGCTATACGTTGAGCTCATAATGACATAAAAAAAAGAGACAGAGACAAAGAGAGGGAGACATTTAATCTTGTGCCACCCATGTATCTGTGACAGTGTTGACAGTTAGGAGACTGGTTCCCATGGCAAAGCAGATGGCACATTCCAGCTGTTTGGTTTCTTATCACACACAGGCGGCTGCTTCAATATCCTTGATTTGTTCAACTTCATGGTTCAATTTGTTATCTCTCCCTGTCTGAGTCTGCTCCCATATGAAAACCTTGTAAAATTGGATTTTTATTTTAAAAAAGAGTCTGATGAAATTAATTGATCCTTGAGGGGATACAGATTTAGCAACACAGAACATGTATACATATCAAAACGTTTCAGTTCTCACAGTACTGGAAACATCAGACCAGATTGCAAATATAATGCTGCGTAACGAGCTCAACAAAGTGATGGCTCATGAAAAATGCTTTTGTAATTGAGAAGAAGCCAGGAGGCATCTTGAGCTTCCTCTCATCCCTGGAACGATCCCTAGAAGTTTTATTAAAGAACAACAAGACAGACAGAAGAAAGAATTGGGCAATCCTGAACAGAAGAAGGAGCTCGTACCAAAAAGAGGGGTCACATCTGTCACATGGACTTGGTTCTGGTATGGAAAGTCTGACACAGACCAGAAAACCATAATGTTACTTTGGAAACTGTGTTGCAGACTGGTCCCAACAACAACAACAACCTCTTAAACCACCTACACAGGAGTCATAACCGTACGGAGAGACACAAAGCTCAAAGCAAAACCCAAGACCCAGGAGCCTTTTACCCAGGGTGCATCATTACAGCAAAGAATCTAAATCCAGGATCCGTCTGCAAAGAATGTTGTAGGTTTAAAATGTAATAAGAAATATGCCTTTTCATGTGGTCAGCATATAAACTATTTAAAGGGGTGGTTCCAGTTTAAAGCATCGTCGACGTGTTCCCTACAGACGGTGGTCAGACGGAAGTCGAACAAAACAATAGAGCTGTATAATGGTGGGGATACGCTTTATATAGCGTACACAAATCAATGAATATTGATTTTCCCATCACCTGAACTCATGTTAAGATGAGATAACATAAACTTCATTATCCCAGAGAAGAAGTTTGGCTCAAACAACTTAAATACAATACATAGCTCACAAAACAGTGCAGATGTACACCAAAGAAACAATCATAAATTACATACAACATGTTTTGCAACATGTAAAATATTGGCAATGCCTTGTGAGATTAAAAATGATCAATACATAGATATAAAAATCATAAAAACATGAAACTACATTCATTGAAATTGCAGAAATCGTGCTATATTGGGATATGTATCATTGTCTGGACATGAAATTACCCGTATCAGATTATTCTCAAAACCTTTATTAAAAAAAATCTTCAAGCAATATTTCCTGGCTCTGCTGCGTCTCCTCAACGGCCCTTCATTGACTCCTTTTCCTCCTCCTCCACATTTCAGAGCTCTTGTATTCAATCACTCTGATGTTACAGGCAAAATGACAAAAGCGCTCAATTACTCCGGCCTAACTGAATTTCATTTCTGGATAAAATGCCAAGATGAGAAATAGTACAAGTGTAAAATTTCCTCTGCAGTCAGCACCTGAAACACACTGAGAACATCCACTGCTGTGGCTCAATCAAGTTAACAGAAAAATGCGTTTTATCATGTTCTGGTATGTTATCATGTAAGTATAGTTTTTCTATTCAGGGTGGGTTGCTTAAGTCAGAAACACAAGATGAAACCAAGACAAGAAATTTGAAAAACTTTGATTTCCTTTGTTTTGACACACTCTCTATTAATTGATACGTAAGAAGTGTTCATAGAGACGTATCACCATGTGTTTAGACACGCATCACAGTGAAAATGAACAGCGTGCGAGCAGTCTTATCTGGGTCATTGTAAATACTTAATGGTGTTTGCATGAAATATTCTTCTCTGAATAACGAATCCTCTCATCATTAACTCTGGGCTTTTTCAATTTGGAAGTAGTTGACTGTGTTTGATGAGTGAAATTAAACATTGGTCCAAATATTTTTACAGTATGCCTCCCTTCAGCCAATCCATTCATTCCATCCACCCAGATAAGCAGATGAATTTCCAGGCAGCTACATCTGTACACACAGAGTGACTTAATTACATCAAAGGCGGTAACAGGCGTTTGGAGCGCATGCAAATTAACTCAGCGTTTCAGCATATCTAATTATGCTTCCAGCTGCAGTAAATCACAGCAGAATATTTCCTCCCAAACTTTAGATTTTGCATAACCCATTAAATAACCGTTGTGTAACTATAACTGTCTTTTTTTGAGCTATAATTTGTGCTAATGAGGGACACATTGGTTTATTATAATATTCGTAATATTTGCTTGTTCAGCTGTTGATGAATCAGCATGAACTTTTGTGGTACAGTCGCACTGTTTTGGAGGCTGTCCTGGCCATCAGTGGTTAACTGGTTGCCAGTGGAGGGTCATCAGTTGATGAAGCTCACCTGGGCTCATGTGATTGCTCCCTCCTCTCATCCAGTGACTGACATCCACCCTGTTTCCCCCTCTACAACACACACGCAACATATCTGTGCACCTGCATGCATTGCTGGTTGTTAATTTGCTTGAATAAATTAGGTTTGTTTTTGGTCAATCATTCATTGAGTCAGTTTGTGATGCTTGGAGTAAAGTCATTAGATTTCTTTCCTGGTAATTAGTTTAAACTTTCCTGGAAGCATCTTGTAAATGATTAGAAAATTACTTTCCCATCAACCAACACGTCGAGTGCTTATACAGGTTGTGGTTATCAATGACAAAATGTGTGTTGTGTCCAAGTTTTAATGTAGTATTAATCCTGGGGTCATGATAGACTCCTTAAACTGATGTTTCAACGTACCCAGCACAATGCCATCAGTTGGTTGGGCAATGTTTTGAAGTCTTGGATTTGGCATCACGGCATCACCATCTTGGTTTTTGGGAGCTAGAAGTGGACAAGAGCATGGAGCTGGTTGGTGCGAGCTGGGCTGTGCTTAGTTTAGATTATGAAAATATGACATCCTGCTGGTGACTGGCTAAACAGTAACAGTAGCAGAAGAGAGATAGTTAATGCAGTAACAGAATCTGGAGTTTTGTAAGTCTGGTGTGTTGAGCTGGATGTTACAATCACAAGAAGTAGGATCATTACCCCAATCAGACATGTTTTTACAGACAATGGAGCTGCTCCCTGCTGGCCATTAAAAAAAAAAAACAGTTTTAAGACTCCTTCATGCCGCCCTCACTTCAGACCGGGAGGCTCTGTCTTAAATAATTGCGTCCTGCCTGTGGTTTCCACACATGAAATCATTAATAAGTTACATTCACACAGGAGAGATAAAGTTTAAATTAAATCTGAGGAAACTTTGATGATGTAACACAACGAAGCGGGGCATTGTCAGTTGTGACTCATTAAAACATGAATATTCACTCTAACAAATGTTCACTCCAACATGTTCCGTAACGTCTCAAGCTTAATTAATGCCCTGATGGTCAACAGTTTGTCTGCAGACAGAAATGAGTCACTTGGCAGAAAGTGTCAAGATCATATAATTAGTAGGTGATGAAATGTTGACTGCTTTCTCTTAATATTTTATGATTCGTCCATTAGATGTCCAAGTGAAACAAGAGGGGTGGAAATTATTCCTGTCTTTCTATTACCTTCTGTTTTACACTTTGATCCAGTGAGATAAGTCATTACTAATAAGGGAGATCGACTTGTACTGTCCTGATTTGATGGGTGTCAGACTTGGCCAGGCTTCAAATGCTTTCAGAAGTCCACTGTAAATACCATTTGTTCCTGCTAAAACCAAGCCCAACAAAACTGGCAGTACATCGCCCAGCAGCTCCAAAAATCCAAGAGGGCAACATCCGTAATGTGAAACGTTCTACAGACCAACAGGTGGTTTGTTGATTTGTTGATTGGTGATTCATGTTTGCATTGTCCATGGTGATCTGCATCACTCACCCTGATGTTGCTCTTATCTGATAATGAGGGAGACGCTCCATTATCGTGGGGGCTGAAAGGTAATCTAGGCACAAAGCTCACTGGGTTACAAGGTGACAGCAAACATGGCATGTTCTCATCATCCTCTTCATCTGCTGGAAGACGCTCTTTGCCAGAAAGATTGAAATTATTGGGGAGTGTTTTGTTGTGTGCAGCACAGGTGAATATTATACAGCTAATTAGTGTTCCTCGTCTCACATAATTGCGTGTGTTGTTTATGTGTTCGTAGCAGAGACACTGCCACTTTATTAGCCCAATTTTAGTAACGGTGCATGTGTTTGTGCAACACATACCGTAATGAGACGATGGCATTAATGGAAAACCCAAAGGAACCCAAAGGAATGGAAACATGGTCGCATATTTACACCTCAGCTTTGGAAATGTAGTGTCATGATTGTAGCTCCCTTTCTTTTCACATTTAGGGAAAATAGAAATCTGTGACATAATTGTGAAATCTGTAACCATCTTCAAAAACAGTTTCCAGCCTCTCGGTTTCATCTAGAAGACACAGATAAAGGTATTAGTGGAGTAACAGAACTATAATGGTTCGATTTCCACTGGTACATAACATCTATCATCAATTCTCATCAAGGCAATCTCAGCAAAATTTGATTTGCTCAACATTTCAACAGCACTTCAGTGATTTCAATCAGGAAAAGTAGGACATTGAGCAGCGGTGTTCATGGGCCACATGCAGCCCAATTTGATCTCAAGTGGGCTGGATCAGTAAAACGATTGATGAAAACTGATAAATGTGTTCACTTTCTTTATGAAGGAAGTTTTTATCAAACAGATGATGCAGAGCCTGAAAATATGTCTCCACATATGTTTTCCACATTCAGCCCGTCATCATGTTTACATGCATATTACAATTTACAGATCAGTGTGAGTCTAAAAAGATGTAAACTGCAACATGTAGTGAGAGCGAGATGCTGTATGGCAACACAACAATACATGGCAGAGAAGAGCGAGCATCAGGGTCAGAAAGGTGTGGTGGTGGTTTATATAGGAGGAAATCCCCAGGCCCAGCTTCCCCGCTTCCAACTATGGCGGTCATGCTCCCCCTCAGGTACCCGCTGCACAAAGTAACAGTAAACAAAGCAGGGGACTGTCTCAGAGGACTGTCACAGTCTCTCCTGGAAGCTATTCATAATGCTACACTTGTTTTTTCACATGACAAATGATGCTGGAAAGCTGGAGAGAGAAGTTCTTACTCCTCCAGTGGTTATGTAACTAATGTCAAATATCCTTTCAGTTGTTCCACAAACAAATCACCTGGTTTTGTTCAGAAAACATTTCCTCCATGAAATATGATCCAGTTTCACCAGAATCAGTGAAACAGTTGGTGCTGTGTGACTTAGTGTGCTGATCAAAGTTACATCATGTTGCTTTAACTTCCAAATGATCTCCACCACCACGTTATCGATCAAGCTGGTTCTCCTCTTGCACTTACAGCTCCTTCAGGGTATGAGTCATCTCACTGCTGAAATAATAATAAACTGACCTCAAATGTTCTTGAAATTACTCACTAGAGGCCCCAACCTGACCTAAAGAAAAAGTTATCTAAAATACTGATATGCTGAAGCGATAGAAGAGACAAAACAGTATCGAGAGGATTGTAAAATATATTTAAGTTTAAGAGTAAAACATTTACTGAGTAAGAATCATTTCACAGCTCAGTTGTCATAAAAGTGAGATGAAGCGGCAGAGCTGTCTTTCAGTAATGTTTTATTCCTGACATCAACGTCAGGTTGCTGAGAAAGAGAAGCAGGCGTTTCAACATGAATATTTTATCCCCAGTTACTTTATTTATTTATTTTTTTACTTAAAATGTTAAACAGTTCTTACACATGTTTGTAATAAGGTCAATGCGGCCTTTGAGGATCTTTAAAGTTTGAAACCAAATATTAATACTGCCAACCTAACACCATAACACCATGTATTATTCATTCAGTGCTGTCAGTCATTTCATTTGAGTTGGTGTATGTGGATATCGTTACCAGCCCTGTAGCCATAGTTACAGGTAGAGAAAGCAAATATGAGCTGCTGATGATACAAATTTAGGTAATTTTCTTGATCGAGTATGGCAGAAATATGGGCTTTTTTAATAAAAGGCTGTTTTCATAGATTAATAATTTGAGTCTAATGAATGAAACATAACCAAGTCACTGCACAAATGAATCAAGCACAGGTCGATGGAGCTTCTCACGTGTGATGGAGATTACAATTAACCCAATGAATGAAACGGTTGCTATGGTGAGGATGGAGGTCAGCTCTGTAATGTCATTGGCGATTGGTTCGATAATGAGGATTTCCCAGACACGGATCAGTAACTTCCTGAAGGTCGCAAACATTCATTCATCAAATACTTACTGCAGGGTGAAGCTGCTGTCGTTTAGAAGTCACGAAGTCATCGTGAGACAAAGGTTAATGAATAACAGATGGGTTGTCCTGTGTCCCACTTCTAAACAGAGCCATTCCATTTTGATCATGTTTTGATTGAAGGACTTAAAAGTATCCTGGGATGTGTGGAAGTGTGAATATGATCAGCGTGTGTCAGATGAACTGACAACCCTTGGCTCCATGTCATGTTGGCTCCAGCCCGCTGCGAAAATGGACGGACGGTTAATGTTCATGTTGGTCATAATGATTATAATTATAACTGACATTTCAGGAGTGTTCATGTTATTTATTTATTTTTGGGGATTTGTTAAGAACCTGATGGCTCCAGCTGCAGCTTTGATGGACCTGAAAAACGGTGTGTATAATTACGGTGCCATGTCACCAGATCAAGACGATAACAAAATGACCCGAAACCTCTCAGCGTCAGGAAATACACCCAATGGCATATGGACATATTGATTACGTATCTGTTTGTTCCATTAAACGAGGGAGCTATTGAAATCCAATGTGTTGAAATATGTTTTTCCTGCATCAGTACCTCAAACAGACACAAGGTAACTGTCTTTTGAATCATTAGTTTCATCAAAGTTCAATTCAATATGGTCTGTCATTGAGTTTTAATGAAGTTTCCTTGATACAAAGGAAAACCAAATTGATATTCCAAGCAGGCGAGCAGCTTTATTTTCAAATGCCACCTCTCCCATCTTACAAAAAAGACGTCACGAAGAATGCAAAGCAAACCTTTTGGCCTACAATGATACGAGTGCCTTCACTGATTAAAATGCCATGTTCCAGGCTGACACTTCACACTCGGCAGCAGGTTTACACCGGCACTGTTGCTGGGATTAATTAAATGTGCGCCGGTGAACGCTCTGAAACAAGTTTTCAAGGTTTTCTAATGAACTCTTTGGTTGTGTGCACACATACACTAAACAAACCACACACACACACATGCGCACACACACTTTTACAGGACGATTTACAGGACGTAATTAGTTGTAATCATGGGGGAACACAACTCGTGTTTGTAGTAACATTATCAATTACTGACTTCACAACAGACTGTCAGAGTCTGAGAAGTCAATGTGAAGCTAATGTATGTTTCAAAGATGTTAAGTGAATACCAGGGAAGATGCCAAATGTCTGAAAACTGCTTTGCAATAATAAGATCATCAACAGACATACAGCCTTGACGACTGCCAAATGCAACATATACGTTATTAGATGTAATGAAGAAGGTAATTGGATTTTCATCAAGCTGTTAGGCACATCACGTCTGTAATTCACTCCAGATTTAGTCAAGTGGCAACAGTTGGATTCTTGTCACAGTCACGCTGCCTCAAAACTTTGAAAAACAGGCTGATGAATGAGCAGGAATCATTGTCTCGACCGAGGACGACGACGAGTGACTCGATTCCAGACCTCAGGCCAGATGGCAGGTACACTCCTATTGATCGAGGCCGAGTAAAGCGGTCATTAAAAGGTGTGCGACATCGGCTATTTGCCCAGGGAGAATGGCAAATTGATGTGAGTAAGTCAAGGTTCCTCTTCTTTGGTTTTCCCTCATAAAGCCAAACTAGATTCACATCATCACCAGCAGGGAGAACCTGTAACAATAGCCAACCTACATACAGGTGGGATGATGAATCAATACATTAAAAGGAATGTTATTAATTAAAACTTTTGCATGATGACTGGACTGACTGAATACTGTATTTGAAGAGAGGTTTTGTGGGTCAGGCAGCACTAACTACTGAATGTGCATGAATACATGAATCAACTCAAAGGACTATCACTACAGATCATGTATTTCATTGTAATGTCATGTTGCATTACATCTGAGCGCCTCATGTCTCTTCTGGAGGTAAAATATTCTGTCTTTGCTGTTTTCAAATATATTTTCTATTCCTGGTGTTTCTCACTGTCGCCGGATCTGCAGTGAATTCAGATGAGTACCTGCTGTCCTCTGCATCTCTACCAAGCCAAATACATGCATACAGTATATTATACAGTACATCTACAAGGTGTGGTATTCCTTTAAATAATACATTTATGTCACTTGTGAAACCATACATGCATCTATAAATATTCCCAAGTCATTTTCATGCTAAAACACGGACCAGCAGAGACTCTCGGCTCACGTGTCAGATCCGTGTTCGCACGTTTGTTTGGCTGTGATTGGATGGTTGCTGACTGAGGATCAGGATGACCCCACGGAGAGCGCATCATGTTTTATCCATCCTCCATCTGGCAAAGTCTGGAGGTGTTCTGAGTGCTCCATTTCAAACTGTGACACTGTAGGTACTCCTCTAACATTAATGGATAGGATTTCTGGACATCTCTGCCTCAGGTGAAGCTTTATTTTGAAAGTTTAACTGGACATTGCATATTTACTATTGCTCTTTTGACCACACAGTCCTGCACACATGACACTGACACTAGGGGAGAACCTGCAGCATTGTAGTCTGAAGCATATGGCTCCTGTCCAGTGTGAGGAGAGATTGACAGTTCCATGACAACTGAGCCACGTCGGTCTGCTGATGAAGACCGTCTGCTGTAGCGCAGTAAAGTAAGTAAGTGAGGGGAGTTCAGATGCATTCATTCATCATTAAAGCAGGCTCACAACTGATTGACAGTTTTTTTGTTTTTGTTTTTTTATGTGGTTGCCTAGCAACGGCTAGATGCCTGTCACTTCCAAAAAGATGTCAGTGTAAACGACTCAGTCTAGTTTATTGTGATGAATAATTAAAGGGGGCCAAACTTTAATCCACTTTTTAAGCAACGATTCGTTAGAACAATAAATTAGTTTTAGTGCATCGAACAGCATCAAGAGAGACTGTGTGTGTGTGTGTGTGTGTGTGTGTGTGTGTGTGTGTCTCTTTCCGGTACTTTCTCTGTCATGGAGGCAATTAGTGTCCCCGGTGGAGGACAAAGTAAAATGTCAAGCATGAAATCTCTGAACACACACACACACACACACACACGCACACACACAGCCTCAGGTGTTATTTATTTATTTTATGCTTTTTCTTCCCTTCTTCTTTGAGACTGTAAAAGCTCACTTGTGCACAAAGTGACAGAAAAGACGTTAGAAAAAATGAGCCGAGTTGTTACTCTTGACATTAAAATGATAAACATGACGAAGTGAAGGAGTCAGAGGGTTTGAGTTGAAAGAAAGACAGATGGACAGACGGATGCAGAGGCGATCTCAAATGCCCACTCAGAATTTATCACCGCTGCTTTGTTGTCATCTGCTCTCCATCTTCCTCCATCCAGAAGTCAGGCTGATGCAATAAGAGGAGAAGAAGAAGAAGAAGATGGTGAAGAAGACGAATGAGGGCTGGAGGTAAATGACACAGAGAGAAAGTCAGACTAGTCTGGCGGAGATGAAAGGAGGGGAGGCAGAAAAGCTGCACTAATGGGGCTGAGCTGAGGCTTATGTGGCGATGACTCAGTGGGCAGAAGAGCTGCATCCAAGCAGAGAGGAGATAAAGCCGAGTCACTGCCTGGGTGGCGATAAGGCAGCCATTAAAACTTTAAAATAAAACTCTCAGCAGCGTGACAAATCAAATCCGATCATTGAGCACACGCTGAAGATTTCATAATCAGGTTCTTTAACTCAAGAACACCTGAAGGTCACTGTAATATTTCTCCTGTATAGTGGCTGTCGAGATGTCCCCCTGTAAAAAAAATAGGGTGCCCTGAGGGGAGATATTAACGTGACAGTGCCGGATGATTTGTTACACAGAACCATCTGAGAAGTTGTCATTGGAAACTTTTTGGGAAAGGGCATCCATATATCCATTTTCTTCCTCCTAATCAGGGTTGGGTCACGGTGGCAGCATGTTTAGCACATTCCAGCTCCACCCGAGGTGTCCTGAGGCGTTCAAGATGGGCTATGTAGCCCCTCCAGCAGAATCTGGGTCTGCCCCAGGCCAAGTGTTACGGCCGTTAACGGATTGGGATTGGTGCGACGTCCTCAGCATCCTCTCCGGGCCAGCCAATCCGCTGTGTCCAAATGTCCTGACCCGGGCATTTAAACTGCAGCCTCCTGAGCATCGTGGCGGCTTTGTGCGTGGTGAAATTCTGTAAGCTCGCCTCGAATTTTGAGTTCTCTAAAGGTTGGTGTTGGAAATTCTGGGTTTGGGCAGGGTTTAGTTTTAAATACTGATTGCACATGGAGAGATTTTTTGTTAGATTAATTAGATTAAGGGGTGCTGTTTTTGATGTTTTTTGTTATTGATAAAAATAGATTAAATAGTGAGGTTTTTGTTTCTGGTTTTGTTCTGTGACTTAGTAAAGAATAGGCTCTGGTAGAGTTCTCCTTCTGTTATATTTATTTGTTCATTTAAACAGCACTCGTGTGCCCTTTCTGTTCCCCTTTTCCCTCACCACATTTTTTTAAATTAAGAAAATAAACGGACGAACCTAAAGCAAGTGTCATTTTCTTTTTATTTCTTATCCCATTCTATGTTATGGCTCACCTAACGAGCCGGGTCGTAACACAAGCGATTGGATGAACCATTTATCCATCACAGGTGATCAGAGAACCTAAAGTAGTCAAACTCAGTCTGATGAAGAGCAAAAACATCTTTCCCATTCTTTCCCGTTGTTCTTTGCTCTTCTTTCCACAAGGATTCAAGAACACTATCCACAACTGATGCATGCAATGAGTAGAGTTGCACGATACCCACGGTATACACGGTACCCCGCGGTGCCAAATCATAACCGTCGCTACTATACTAGAAATTTTACATGACGGTCCTACCGTGGATTACTATACTACCGGTGCCAGTCTCCGCTACATAGCGGCCGCCTCTGCTCTCCTCCCTGCTTCTCACTGCATGCTACTCCTTTGTAAACAAACCAACATGGAACCGCAACCGAACTACACAGCTGCTGAATGATTGGCTGTTTGCCTGTTACTGGTGACGTCCAGGGATATGATAGGCTGTTTCCGCACGCTGGGTCCGCCCGTCTGTTAGCTGATTGGCTGTTCGTGTGTTTCTGCCGGCAAGAACGAACTCCGCGAAGACAGCTCCACTTCGATAGAAACTCGCTTCAAAACAAACAACAAGCTAAAGTTCTGTCTCGCCCAGACACGAGACAACACACTCACCATGGCAGAAGCACCGGGCCCGAGCAGCGAGTCTGCCGTGGCGTCTTCGTCAGTGGCAACACTAATTTTGCTTAAAAAACAAACGTCGTTGTTTCAAACTAACTTGTACAAATACATTGCAGTTTATAAAAATAATAATAATAAAAAAAGGCCGCAGTATCGCGATAATACCCGGAACCGCGATACTTTGTCTGGTATAGTATCGTGGTTACTCATTTTAGTATCGTGACAACTCTAGCAATGAGTATAGTTTTGTATAAAGCATGGTCATAAAGTTTACTTTTTTTCCCTTTTTTTATAAATATAAAATGTTTTTAAAGGTTGAATTTGATAGAAAGTAAAAACAGTCAATTTAAAAATGTGTTCTTGCATGTTGCCCCAATGTTTCCCCCGCGTTGCCTAGTGGCAGTGGAGAGGATTAAAAAAGTGAGGCTGGAACTGGGGAGATCATGGCAAAGGAAGAAGAGAAACTGGACAGAGATGATCAGTAGAAGATGATCAAGAAAAATAATGTTGAAATCTGGATGTGTGTCAGAATGTGCTGACAGAAAAGAGATGGAGAGGCACAGGAAAATGAAGAAGAAAAGAAGTTAGAAGGGGACAACCTTTTTGGCTGATTGACACATTTACAGTGATACTTGTGTCACAGTCTGCTCCTCTCTCACCTGCCTCTCAGTACTTTTCCATTCACTCTCCACTCACCTGCCAGCCACACCCCCCCCCTCACCTGCTTGACTCACCTGCTTCCCATCACCAATCAAGCCAGTATTTAAGCCCTCTCTGCCAGATTGTTCTACACGCTCACGCTAGACTCTCCAGAACTTTTCTCTGGACTGAGCTCTCGTTGCCGAGTCTGCCTGCCTTTGTCTAACCTGTTTCGCTGTAATCCCGGAAACCGACCCTGCCTTCTGTTCCCGACCACGAGTTCAGCTTCTGGCCCCTCTGGATTCCGCCAGCTGGTGACGGCTCGGCTACCCGTGGCTCGTTCCTGGTTAGTCTGCTTCATCGCCTGTTTACCTGCTTGCCGGACTGGTTTCCCCAGCCAGAGCCCCCCGACTTTCCCCGTGCCCAAAGAAACTATTTCAGCTGTTGCTGTGAACTGTGCTACTTCTCGTCTACCAGCCAAGTGTAATAAAAATTAGTTATTTATTACCTTCGTCCAGTGTGCTGCATTTGGGTCCTTACTACACCTGTTACAATTTGTTAATGTGTGTTGTCCCATTTCAATAAACCAATAAAGACAAATGAAGGAAAGACAGACAGAAAAGAGATGAGGTGGAAAATCAACAGACCAAAAAGTGGAGAGGATGGATGGATCGATGAGGAGAGTCTTGGCTCTAATGGTGCTAAATAGGTTTTTAACAACCCTGGACGCTGTGACAAAGGTCACACACTGACACACACACACACACATACACAGGTACATTTGTCCATTTTCACCCAGAACCACTCGCTTTCCGTCCAGATAAATGTTTTTACACGTCAGCTCACACACACACTTTGTGATTTCTTAAATAGCTCAGTCCATCAATGGACCACACATCCACACACACACACCTCTCCCTAAGCGACAGCTCTAACCAGGCACCGTCAGACCTCCACCCACTTCAGCAGATGAATCAGTGTTAAAGCAGCAGCTGTTTGGTTTCTCTATGAAAGAAAAAGACACCGCCGTTAAAAGTATTATCTCCCAAACAAGGAGAGGCTCTTCCTGGCAGGGTGTGCGGTGTTAAACTGCTCGCCCCTCCTCGGGGGTGAAGCGCAGAGGACGCAGCCTAATTCTGCGTTTAACAACCAGCTGTTTGGGTGTTAGCGGAGATAACTGAATCACATACGCAAGCTGTTAACTGTCAGACAAGATGGTGTTATTTCCAGCTAAATGTGATGAGTGTTTCCCGCTTGGGGATTTAAGCCAGCAGATAGAGTTGATAGAGTTAGAGCTGGTAGTGGCTCCATAGCAGAAGAGATAAGAGAAGTAGTGAAAGTGTTAAGAGGCGAAGCACGAAGGCTTCACTTTCTGTGCACATCCAAGATGCGATAAGACTAATCTCTATAGAGATATTTGCATGTGAATGCAGAATCTGGAGGCAAGCGACCAAGCTTTTGGCATCGGAAGTGGGAGGTCTCAAGCTATCCTGAGGAATATGGATCATGTTTAAGTGGGCTTTGGATGCATGCAGGTCCACGTGGAGAGCTAAAGAGGCAGAATGTAATGGACATCAGCATCACCTGATCTGTTTTTATTCATTATGAGAGACGACACATCATCACGTTTGCAGATGACATCATTGTCTCCTTGCTCAGTAATGAAGAAACTGGCCATGGTTCACTGGTGGACAAGATGATTGGTGCAAAGGCTCCTTCTTAGACTCAGATGTGTCTGAAACAAACTAAATGTTACTGACTCTCAGCAGTCTTCCTGCTGTTACAGTATGTTGGATCCTTTCTGTAACTCTATGATTCTTGTGTGAATTCTACATGTTTGTTGGTATGATAATCCTGTTTCTGCTGTCTGTGCATCCAATTGCCCCTTAGGGATGACATAGATGACACTGACCTCAGTCTGTTTTTAGATCTTTTAGCCTAAATGTGTAACTCTCATCATCATTAAGATGCTAAACGGACTTCAGGGAATTCTTGACCCAGATATCTGTTTTCTGCAGATCCACTGGCTACGCCAGAAGCCCAGAAACAAGGGCTGTCACCTCAACATGCACAGCTGCAACAAGCTGTCCAAGTTTATTCTACAATCAGAAACATCTCCATAACTGTCAGATATATCCTGTGTGAGTGTGAATCCTTTCATGCATTTTGCAGTTCAGTCAAACAAACACCAAGGTTCAGCAGCTGCCGAGTGGCAACATCCAAATCTGAGTCGAGCTGAGCCACCTCACAATACTGGGCCAGCTCCAGCTTCATGGTCCCAGCCACCTGCTTCAGGGCCCTGGTCTGGGCCACAAAGCAATAAAAGAGACGCGTAGAAGAGCTCAGTCTCCAAGAAGATCTATTTTTACTTTGATAGCAAAGTTTCTTTTCTTTGGAATAAACGCATAAAACTTCCAAATGAGATGAAAACTTTTTTTTAGACACTGAATAACACGGTCAAAGCTCCTGTACTCTGTAATTCTGAAGTTATTACGAGGTAAGAATTGTTCATATTTCACATAATATCATGACAGAATATTACTGTGTATCATATTGTGGGACAAGATGGAACATATATCAGAATAGCAGATATCCCTCTCTCTGTGTAAATGAATAAGTTCCCTCCAGCATAGGTGAGAGACAGAATATTGTTTTTCACAGTATAACTCGACCCAGCGAGACCATAAATACAGCAAATAAAACAAAGGGATGAAACGTCACTTCATGTTTTTCCTCCTCAGCTCCTCCTTTTCCTCCTGTGCTGTATTTTATTATTTCCATTTCCTCTTTTCTTCTTCCTCCTCGGCTGTTTTCTGCTTCCTGTCTTCCCACTAAAAGCTCCCGTGCAGTAAAAAATACTTTGGAGCTGTTGGCAACCTGAGAACAACGAGTCGTAGCGAAAGTGAACTTCAGAAACATTCTGAGCAGTTCGTGGATATCACAGCCTCTGCTCGCTGTTCGTCAAAAACAGTTTCCTTTTAAGGGTGTTGTTCATTTTATCTTCCATGCACGAGACAGTGACAATGTGTTAACATCACGGCCAACCTCAGGTCAGCAACACCAACCTTCGGTAGCTTTTATTTTTTTATTTTTCACATCAGATGGTGCGTGCACAGACAGCCTGTGGTTTGTTCCGGCTCTACGTCGTATAAATTTAATGGATGTCTGGAACAACATTGATGGATTAAGGAGAATCAACACAAATGACTCGTAAATAAACCCACATGATCATCTCTGCTGTGGACGTGTGAAAAGCAAAAAGGCCGTGTGAGCTTTTAAGAGTAGGATGCCAGTTTTTGCTGCCTCGTTCTCTTTTATCTCATTTTTGGGAGGTGATAAGCAAACTCATTTTCAGCCTCATGCAGGCTGAAAGGAAAGTCTTGTTTTACCAACAGAAATCACAGTTTACTCTGCAAATCACAGTTCAAACCTCTGCTGGAAGCCATTTGTTTGAACTTGAAAAGGGCAGCTGTAATAATCTATAGTTTAATGTATAGCAGGGACCTTTACAGTCACTGATTTGGTATGAGTGCAAGGCATGGTCGTCTGTCGATTCCTAATGGCTTGACTGGATCCAGGTAACAGCCCCGCTGAACTCAACAAGTGGAGTTTATTAGTAACCACACGTTAACAATGGTTTATTTTCTATAACTAGTATTTTACCATATGGAATTAACTTGTGTCCTGTCTTCGGTGTCCCAGTGTGACACCAGAGAATCCAAACAAGGCCAGTAAAGTGTGTCCAGGCTATAGTTTCCAGTAATTGGGAATTTCAGAAGGTCATGGTTTATGGTCCAATGTGCAGTGCCAACACAGAAACCAACACAGTGCGACCTACATATAGTGAGGTGGAGAATAGAGGTCAGTGTGATGTATGGGCACGTCTGACTTTCATGCTCAGAAGTGGGTAAATCCTGCACGATGCAGAGTGGTGGAGAGATGACGGATGCCTCCACCCACACCTCCCTGACTGGCCTTGAAAGAGTCTCCTCTGGTGTTAATTTACCCTCTGTCTTTTCCTGTTTTCTGTGCCACCTGTGTTTAATTAGTTAATTAGTTCTCTTGTATTTAGTCTCATGTGTTTTCCCTCTTTAACTTGTCAGGTTGTGTGTTTGTTCCCAGGCCTCGTTCTGTTTTAGTGCTTGAGTAAAGTTTGTTTTTACCTTGACTCCTTGTTATTTTGTGTTTAACAGCCTGTCAGGTAAATCATTAAAGTTACCGTGTGTTCAATGTACCTACACGTCTGTTTGGGTTCACTTTTGGAGCTAAACATTTTGTTTCCATCAAGAGAGAAGTTAAACACACAGCTCCCTCTGCTCTGCTAGTTTTGAATCGATGATGTTTGATTGAATATATCAGAATCATCAAATCCTCTAAGTCTTCAAAACGTGCAGAAATAATTAAGAGAGATTAGGTTTTGCTGTCAAAATGCTCTCAAAAATGTACTTTTTATTTGACACATAACAAGAAATAACAGTTTAGAACATGGAAAATGTGTTTTTAAGACAGTGTGAACCCTGAAAAATATTTCTGCTTAGGTCCTGAGCAGTTGAACTGAACTGAAAGGAAGATGTCAGCGGAATCAGGCTCTAAAAGAGAAGTATGTTTGGGAATGTGGCCTTTTTGACTGGTATTGTGATAAATGCTGTAGAAAGATTAAAGTGCGTGACAGAATATAAAGCACTTTGGTGAATGTCAACAAAGCTAAATGTCAAATAAATCTTTCCTTTATGCAGTCGTTTCTCGTTTTCCAAATGAGGTGAAGCAAACATTACCGTGGTGATAAAACCGATTGATTTTCCACTGAGAGCAGAAACTCTTGACATCCTCCCGGGGGACAAATACCATCAAAGAATCCACTAAATGCCCTCAGCGTCTCGGTATGCGACTATTCATACTCGACGTAGAAATATGATCGTGAATTTGTTTTGCAGAAGTAAAGAGAAGCGTGTAGACAAGAAACAAAGAGCGAAGGACTAGAGATGAAAAGGGTGAGAGGGCTGAGATGAGACAGGAACAGTCACCAAGGCAACTATGCAGAAAAGTGATGGCAGTTATGTGTGTGTGCTAAATTTATTCCAAAGTCTTACGAACATGATTTTTTTTTTTTTGCTTGTTTTTGTTTTGAATATGTCTGCCAGCACCAGTCTGAAATACGGCGGCTCATGTCGGGCTCTTACCGGCCTGTCAGTGAAAGAGCCAATTAAAAGCCATTATCATTCGAGCTCCAGCTGCGGCTCTCGGTCCAAAAACCCACTCAGAGTGGCAAATTAAATGTGCATTCCCATCATTGATTCATGTGGCTCTTGGAGGCTTTAATGCATGGTTGAAAACCAGGTGTGCGCACAAATGGCAGCAGATATTTGTTTGCATAATTTATAATTCATGATTGAGTGAATGAATCTATGGAGGTTCATCTCATATACAGCAAAATATCTTCAACCATAAGTCCAGTTATTAACTGGACCACAGGCACAGAGCTTCCAGAGAGACCAGAGCACTGAACATGGTCTGTACAGTCAAATATGGTTGAGGTTTATTGATGTTTTGGGGTTGCTTTGCTATGGAAGTATTTCTGTGCCATCTGAGTTTGAATATAAATTTCTAAAACCCGATTTTTTCAGCATCAAAATCAGACTTTCAATTTTAAAAACCATCAAATTTTTGAGTGTTTTTTTGGCTCTGATTTTTTTTCAATGTTAAAAAGTCACTGACACTGGCAAGAGGACAGACCAGCCATGTCCACCAACAGGAGTGATGATGGTGCTTTGGTGAAATTCTAAAGAAATTTTGAGTGTGCCTGACTCTGGCCCCGTCGCCCCATACATTAAATAGCATGTGTGTGAGAGTTTTACAAAGTATTTTATTTTGAAGGGACTTTTGTGTGTGTGTGTCTATCTGTCTCTCTGTGGGCCAGGTGAAGCCCACCAATCAGAGCAGAGCAAGCAACCGCAACAGCTCCTGTGACATTTGACACCACTGAGAGAGAGGGAAAAATAGCTGAAAGTACCCCTCGAACAGGAAGGATTTTTGGCCAAACTGTAGTTCCTATCATTCAACTGGCTTCACTGTGAGCATCCTGAGCTCTTCCTGAACATTTACATCTATTTTTTATGTGGTTAAAGTTAGGAAATTGAACCTTTAGTGTGATGTAAGAAACAGTTACCTCTGCTTTCCTCCAGAAATCAAAGGCAAAAAAACACTCAGTGCTAAAAATTCAATGTCTTCCATACTTTGCTGCTTTAGGCACTGAATGTCTTGACCACGTGCACGGCATTATGAAATCTGAAGAAAAAACAACAGATGTCTGGGGTTCAGTGTAGGGCCCAGTGTCAGAAAGCTGGGTCTCCATCAGAGGTCATGGGTCTCAACGCAAAGTGCTGAAGAGTTCTGAAGTGACCAGAGTCCAGATCTAAATCCTGTAGACCAACTGTGGAGAGATCTCAAAACAGAAGTTGGGAAGAAGAGTGGACAAAACTCCCCATAGAGAGGTTTAGGAAACTCATTGATGGTTACAGGAAGTCATTGAATTCATAATAATAGCAAACAAAAGATAAACACGAGGGGTGCCCATATGTTTGGCCATAACTGCTTCAGGTGCCCCTACAAAAGGACTGGTGGCTTTGATGGAAGCATAGCTAATTAGAAGCACTTCTAAACACAGACTAAAACCCAACAAACTTTATACAACTCCCTGACACCTGTAACTTGGTTCAAGGTCTTTTAAGTCCAGCAAAGAAGGGATGATTTGTATGCAGCCTGAGAATTTTTCTCTGTGGAGCCACAGAGCAACTTTACCGCCTCCTCTCACTCTGAAGTGCGTTTCATCTGGGAGAGGCACAGCAATGCAAATACGCTGATGGATGGTTGTTCCCTGCAGGCTGCAGCACTGCTGGAGGCAGAAAGCTGATACACACCTGGAAGCCTGTTAATAAGAACACAACACACAACATATGTCCATTCATGCAGACAGACAAAAAACACACATTTACATACTGTCCTCGTCTTCCAGGGTGGTCCAAAACACCTGTGGTACAAACACTAACGCCCCCGTACTCTGAGCTCACAGTCCGGGCAGCCTGGCTAACAACTTATTTGTACCCGGAGCACAAAGTTGCAAAAGAGTCCCCATCAAACCATCATCCACATACATACATAGAGAGTATGTGTATGCTCTTGTACAGCATTAAGATGTTTGTGTTTATTTTTTGTTCATTTCCATTTTTTTGTGGCTGCAGCCTGCTGCTTGAAAACAAACTGATTCATCTCCCGGGATCCTCAAATTAAATCTGAATGAACAATCAAATCAATAAAATACAGACAATTACAGTTAAGCTGAACAAACCTGGAGAGAGATAAACATAAAACAGTAGTAAGCAAAGCAAAACAGAGGAACTAAAGAAACAAATGGAACTGCAGCCATTATTATCGTCTTTACTTAATTAAGTCAACTCGTTTGCAGGAATGGCCTGAGTACAGCAGGAGAAACAGACAGAACACAGACAGTCACACAAGTTTCCATTCACCTGAAATACTCAAAATAATTTATAGTGTGTAGTTCTGTCTTATCTCCAGAGTGAATCACAGACATGAGGTCGACTGCAGTGGACAAAAACGTATTAACTTAACTTATTATTTTCTTGAACCCAAGCTGCAGCCTACGTGGCTTTCACGTGAAGCCATCACAGAAGTGCCAAGAACTGCAGTTCCTCTAACGTCCACTTGAGGCTGGCTCCAGAAGTGAGTCAGTCTCCATAAGTCCCCATGTTAGACAGCAGAAATAAACATGTTTACAGCCTGGTACAAAAAACAGTTTTGGTCTCTGTAGCTAATTTCCCCGTTCATGACAACTGTACTGAGGGTGAATTTATATACAACTCACCTGTTCACATTATATTAAGGCTTAAAGTTATGCAGGATTAAGGTGAGTGTGGTTACAGGTGGCATGTTTGAGCAGCACCCACGGTCCACATCTTTGCCTCCTTTGAGATTAGCCGGAGCTGGCAAAGGCAGGACTAACAAGATGGCAATGACCAATGGCCAATACACTGAGCTTCAAAAAGACTGCTGAGAAAGCCAGGGGTGTAATTTACCTGAATCACATTTGATAAGAACATTTAGGACAAAAAGCTACCAAGGTCTGTACGCCAATTATTAGTCGGGGAGGGAGAGAGGGAAGATGATCGGTTAGAGGATAAATGAGGACCAGAGAGGAAGGATGAGAGAAGAGTGTGTTGATGAAGTAGAGAGATGTGGAGGTGGAAGATGGAGGCTGAAAACATGCCAGAACTGAGCCTGACTGAATAAAAAGAGAGGTGGAACAATCAGAGTTGGGGGGGGTAAAGAAAAAGTGACTGACATGAACACTGGAACATGATGAGTGTCAAAGGTGGAGGAAGTAGAAAAACACAATGTAAAAATGCTCCATGTTTTTCTTCCTGTCAAAGACCAATCAACAAAAAGATGTCTGTCCATGTCTCATGTACTTTAAACTGACTTATATGACATCCAGCCCCAATCACAGTCGATTCTACTGCAGATAGAAATATTTAAAAACACGTTCAAACAGTTCAGTGTCCGCTCAAACCCTCCAGCTCTTTCAATATGATCCCAGAGCGAGCTCTCTGTTGACTGATGAAGACTGTTAGATAAAGTTAGAGGCTCAAAACAAAACAGATATTTATGTTGACAACTTTTTCTTCTTGGGAACTTTTCAATGGATACAAGAGCACTTTAGAAAAATAAGAGTTGTTCCTGCAACCCAGAAGGAGGAAAAGTTCAGTGTGGTCTGCTTACTTCAGTTGGCTTTGAACCATAATGCCAATCTGACCTAAACCAGATGCTCAATGTTGTACCCAAGCTGGACTTCTAACCCAAACTACAATGCTGCTGTTCATGTCCCAACACCCAACCTTAACCATAGGTGCGTATGATTTCTGGTATGGCATAAGATCAGACAATGTTTCTCTGTCTACGCGTCATCCTGAAGAGCTGATACAAACCAGATATTTTGGGGTTTAGTTTGAAGAACTTGATTGAGGTTGATGTCTGTCACGTCATCTACTCGTCTTTCCTCCCAGAAGGCTGATGTGGATACATTTTTGCACCATATGATTTGGATGTGGTTCGTTTCATAATGTTTGGACAGAAAGAGGCTAAATGTGTGAAAACATTAACATGAGTAGACAAGCAGAGGTAGAAAAACAAGGTTGAATTCAATGGTTAGGGAGGGAGATGCAGAAAATAAGTGAACAAATGAGGGAAGAGACAAAGAGCACGTAGAGTATTGTGGCTGATTTGTCACAGAGCTCCTTGCAGCGAGAGATAAGTCGCCCTCACCGGGCCGCTGCTGCTTGTCAGAGATATGACACCAGTGTATTCAACGTGACTCTAACAAACGTTATCTCAGGTAATTATGATACGTTATTGATTCAGGATTCAGGCTGCTGTCAGGAGCTCAGAGGCCGGATATGGTACGTCTCACTTGAGAACATTTCAGGTCAAAAGTTAAACCACAAACTCGAGTTAATGAATGGTCTTTTTAACCACTACGCCAACCAGATACTCTTACACAACACAACCTCGTATCTTATTAAAATACACTATATGGACAAAAGTATTTGGTCATATCTGTCTTGTTGGAGGAGGGATAATGGTATGGTGGCTGTTGTTCAGGGTTTGGGCTCGGTCCCTTATTTCCAGTGAAGGGTTATGTTAATGCTTCAGCATACCAAGACATTTTGGACAATGCTATGCTTCCAACTTTGTGGCAACAGTTTGGGGAAGGCCCTTTTTTGTCCATAAAGATGTGATTTGATGAGTTTGGTGTGGAAGAATTTGACTGACCTCAACCCCTATCTCGAGCACCTTTGGGATTAACTGGAACCGAGATTGCAAGCCAGGCCTTCTCGTCCAGCATCAGTTCCTGACCTCCTTATATTAATGGGAACCCAAACATTGCAACAACTAAAACTTTTGCCGCTTTAACCTCAGAATAAGATGTACTGGATGTGATTAACAGTGACGAGGAAACAAAGCAAGTGAACATGAAAAATAATGCTTTTTGTTTTTGAATCCCCGTCAGGATCATCTGCCTAATCTTCGAGGCTCTTTAGATGTGATTGGAAACACAAAAGGAATGTTCCAAAGGGACTTTTGGTTCTTCTGGTTTTATAGTTCCTGGAACTTTTTGTTCAAAACGGGCTCACTGAGTGAATAAACAGTACGTTTGGAATTAGTAGCACTAAAACTGAACTATAGGAAAGATCTGAGCTGTTGGTAGTTGACCAAAAACACCAGATTCACATTTGACGTGACTGAAATTCAATGCTTAGGTCGCATAAGAACAACTACTCCATCTCCATGACAACTGAGAAAATTCATTCACGGCTGGAGGTCACGAGATGATGCTAAAATGTTTTAAGACAGCAGGTAAGTTCACCTTGCGATGATAGTTTGTCAAACTGCTGCTTCCAGATTTAAGAATGAACCTTTAAGCCCCACACGACTATAATCATCAGCCTCCGTTGTGATGATGTGTGTGAAAGAAAGAAAGAAAGAAAGAAAGAAAGAAAGAAAGAAAGAAAGAAAGAAAGAAAGAAAGAAAGAAAGAAAGAAAGAAAGAAAGAAAGAAAGAAAGCTGGCATTAAGTGGCACTACAAGGCCAGCTTTAAACTGAAGCATTCATTACCTTGTTTGAATAATAAACACTGACTAATGACTCATTGGCTTCATACAATAACAGAGAGAGATGACAGAAGGCCAAGAGAGGAAGAGTCACAAAGGAGAAGAGGAGGACACAAAGAGTCTGCTGAGGATGAAAAGCTATGTTGACAAAGACAACGTGAAAGAGGAAGTAGTATCAGGTTGCTATGTTTAAATATTACAGAATCGATTACAGAGTTGTCGTATGTGTGATGATGAAACGTCTTGTTTAAGGTCGAGATCCATATTGAACTGATTAATATGCAGACAAGGTCATGATCCCTCCACCCATCCTTCCATCAACTGTCAGTGGTTCAGTCAGGTCAAGGTCTGAGTTGGAGACATCCTTCTCCTCTGTCACAGTCTTCGAGTTGGAGATGTCCAGAATACGTCCACAGGGAGGTGTCCAGTGAACTGAGATCAGCTGGTTTCATTAAACATGCTTTCCAACATGAGTAAGGTGGTGATGAGTCCAACAAGTCCTTCACTTTCAATAGTTACAAGATCCTTTTGTTACATCTCTAAAGTTTGGGCTTATCAAACACTGCAGTGACTTAAACCAGGTTCAAACACCTTTTTGTTTTCTTTAAAGTGCCAATCATACAGCCAGTGAAAATGGGATTTCCAGCTTTCCTCCAATCTTTAGCATTAGTTTTCAAAGAACCACAAAGAAAGCTTTGACACTTGTGACAGAATTGTCTTTAAGATCCTGGATAACTGTGCTTCAAAGACAACATGGCTCATAAATTATAAATTATACATTGAGTTTACTTGAAATCTTGATGTTCACGAGCCCTTTAATTTACTCACACAAGCCTGTTTATCCCATAAGATGCCGGATCCTGCACAGCTTCCTCTTTGCTTCAGCAGGATTCGACATTCAGCGGTGACGTGAAAAGGCAGACGGCTTCCTCGTCTTCTTTACGAGAGCTGTTGACATTTCCCTGCACTCATAAGTCACTCTGCGCAGTCATTCTGTTTAATTACCGAGCCTACTTAAAATAAAGAACATGTTCTCGGCGGTGAGATAATTCTTCTGTGCTTAGTGCAGCTTCTCTTTTTTTCCAATAGTCTCTCAAGAGCTGTCTGTCAGCATCGTGAAACAAGACCACATAACGATCCCTGCACTAGTATCAAGAGAGCATATGATCCCAGACTTTTTCAGTCACACTGCTGTCTAATATATGCGCACACACCATGCCTACCAAGCAAAGACAAACACACACGTGCACATCTTGTTTCCAGGGCTTTGCTTCTTTAGCTGTCAGGACTGCAGGTGCTCCTTACCCTCAGTCACTTTCTTGTTTTGTCATGTGCGAGGACATTGTATTGACTCGTTCCCAAGAGGCTTCATGTCTCCTTCAAATTAATATAGCTGTATGGCATGTCGTGCAGCAACAGCTACAGGCAGAAGCCTTCATGCCTGTTCCGAACTGGATAACGGTTTAAACGAGCCTGCCTCAGAGAGAGGTGAGGCGGGACGCAATGAAACACACTTGGCAAGTGCCAAACACTGTCATGGCAACAGACGTTTTGCTGGCGTGTTGTTGTGGGCATGGCTTCATGCAATCATCTCATCACCGCTCCGGTCTGCTCACCTGCCATTCATCAGCTCATCAGACCTCGTTCACTCTGTGGACAGTGGTAGAGACTTGCTTAAATCCTCTGTAGGTTAGTGCTGGTTTCTCTCTCGCTTGTTAACTGTCTTTCCCTGTGGCTGTTTGCCTGCTGGTCCTCGTGCCGTTCCAGCCTGCCCATGACATTTTTACCATCGCTCCTCTGCTCCCAGCAATCATGTCTGTGCACACACTGCAAAACTCTCCACAGCACAAACAAATATGTCGTTTCCACAGCATGTCTCTACTGCAGAAGATTTAGGTATAACAGAGTCAAAATTGACCGTAGTCAACACGTGAAGAAAGAAAGCTGTGGAGAGATGTTTGATCCCTGCTGACAAGAACCTTTGAAGCACTCTGAGGAATTTAGCCTACTCTAAACTAAATACCAAGTCTTGACCCTAAAACAAAGGGTTAACCTTGCGTTTAGGCGGATGCAAAATTGGTATATGTCCATGAGTGCAGGTGTGGCTGTAAAAATGTAACCAAGAAGTGCCAAAAACTTCAGTTCCTAAAAAAGCTACAAAACAAGTCAGTCTCCATAAGTCCCCATGTTAAAAGGTCCAACGTCCACAGCAGAAATAAACAGATTATATTATGCAGAACTAACAGCGTGGACGCTTCGATTGAGGTGGTTACAGGTGGCTTGCATGAGCAACCAGGCTTCAGTTCCACCCACGTGCCACATCTCCTTTTGTTTTTTGGTCCGGTGGAGGCAGGACTGCCAAGATGATGGCAGCCCCCACACTGAGCTTCACAACAGCTCTTCAGAAACCGGTGGGTGACGTCACAGATTCTACGTTTTATATCTACAAGCTCTTTAGAGGTTCGATCCCTGCTGATCCAACAACTCTGTGTTTTAAAATGTGCAGTCTGTATTTGTAGTAGTTAATGCTTCGTGGTGGGCATCATTGAGACAGTGTACCTGATTCCGAGACACGATTTTGGCTTCAGTTTTTCTTTAGTCAGGTTCAAGTTTAGGTCCAAATGTCATGCCTGCACATTGCTCTGAAGCAGTAAGTCATTAGGATCAGCAAAAATGTCTCAAACTGAACATTAGTGTAACTCTATGAAACTCACACACTCTAAAGTGCATAAGCCTTAACATCCAACCTTACCAACACACACACACACACATCACGTACATATCTGACGTCGCCAGCACTGCCATCTGTGACAGAAGAGCAGGGGGAGAGGTGAGAAACTGAAAGTAACCAAAGCGCCTCTGGCTCCATTTCCACCTCAAACCATCACAGAGGTGATCTCTGTGGAACACATTATCTGAGCAATAATGGAAACGCACACACACACACTGTTAACCCGCCATGGGAGGAAGATGATTAAATGCTTAATACAGTTTGAAGTCTGCTGAGAAAACATGTCTGTGTTTATTTGCCTGCAGCGGAGCTGCTGCCCTCCTGTATCCACTCACATGTGTCACTGAATCAGTGTCTGCATGTGTTATGTGATGATGTCCAGTGAGCGCCATCCAATTTCATATCAATCACCTGCAGATTTTATTGGATTTAACTCGACATCAAATTACGTCCCCATTACAGCATGTAAGGATGATCCTTAAGAAGCAGGTTGGAGTACGCTGGTTTCCACCAAATGTTCAGTTTCACCACTATTTAATTATTTCCCAGTTCTCCGTGTTCATCAAAAACTGCTACTGTGATCAGCAGGAAATGATACAGCTCGTTCAGTACGTCAAAAACTTTTATTCTTTAAAAGCACTTAGCGTAACATATCTCGAACAGCAAAATCTGCTTAATTCCAGACAAAATGCTCCATGTTTATGAAAACTCTGACCACAAAATGAAGCTGGATGGAAAGAGACAAGTTCAAAGAAACGAAGGAAGGAAATCCAGAGATGGAATAAAGAGAAATTGAAGGAAGGAAAGAAGGGAACGGAGGAAATGTTGGGAGAAAGGAAAAACTAATTAACCGACGTCACCCACAGGTCTCTGAAGAACTGTTGTGAAGCCGTGAAGTGTGATGACTCTCGCTGGCTGTCGCCATCCTGGCAGTCCTGCCTCCTGGCTAAATCCAAAAACGACCAAAGAGGAATCTGAACCCAGCCGCCTGTGACAACACCCACCTGTCACTCAAGGTGGCCACACTCTTAATTATGCCGGCTTTATCTTATAATTTAAATGGGTGAGTGAGGAAATTATCTCCAGAGACCAAAACAGATTTTTGTTTGTTTCTGTTTAAGTTTCCTGGTCCAATCAGGTCACCTTATTTTTTTTCCACTTTGTAGCTTTTCCAGTTACGCAAACACCCACAAGTCACACACTTTGGCCCACTCACACTCACACACTATCATAAATATACACACACACACACTTTCACATTAGTCTCAAGGTTGCAGATGGAGCGTCTGCCGTCGTCAGTCAGGATGAAACAGGAGGTGAACCTGGCAGTGTGTGTGTGTGTGACAGATGGCATAGTTTGTGAGGACAGTGATCTCCAAATGACTAAGACAGCTTTCAAATATAAAATAAATGACACAAACTGCTGCTCAGAGCTTTATTTCCATTAAACTCTCTTTGCCAGATGCGGTTTTTCAGGCCTGGTTTGGAAAGAGACTTCATCGTGTAGGGGACCTGTTCATTAACGGATTGTTTGACTCTTTTGACCGGTTTGTTAAAGAGTACAATCCAGCAAAGTCCCACTTCTTCAGGTACCTTCAAATACGTAATTTCACTCGTACATATTTTCCCTTATTCCCACACAAACCTCCAGCCTGCCCACTTGATGAATGTCTGAAGCTTAATCCTCACAAACCAGGCTGTGTGTCTCAGTGATATAGTATTATCCAGGATATGGAAGTTTAGTCTCATTCTCGCATGGAGCTTTCTGAGAAAACTTGGCAAAGAGCTATCAAAAGAATCCACACATCCTCAATTTGTGTTAGGCACGGATTGGTTCAATTTAAGATGCTCGACCACCTGCACCTCTGTGGAGACCTGCTCAGATATAACAAGAGTGGTTCCAAAACAGACCCCTGGGGGACACCACAGGTGAGGAGGTCACATGACACCATCAAAAGTGAGTAAGGAATGAAAGTTATTAGAAGTTGTAACCAGAGCTTCAAGTTTCACAGTGCTGTGAAACACTGAAGACACAACCCCTAAACAAGTGCTTACTATCTTGTGTTGCCTGTAACTAATGCAACCCTGCACAATGCAGATAAACTAGTTACATGTTCAGTGTAGCCAACGCATTAGTAGAAATAAAATGAACTGGTGACCACAGTCAGTAGTTTCTAAACTTTTTGATAGACTATGATAAAACAAAACGAGGGCTCTTGTGTCTTTTGTACCGATTAGAAATGACTCAGTACACAAACACCAGTTGAATCAAGTGATGTGAAAGTTTCTCGTTTTTTCTATCTGAGCATGTTTGCTTGTTTTTTTTAGCAGTGCAGAGATGAACTGGGTCCTTGCTTAGTCACTGTTTCTAATCAGCTGTCACGGCTGACTGCACGGCCGGTAGCAGTCGTCAAGGAAACGCCTGACATGTCCTTGGTAACCTGAAGAACTGAGGTTACACCTACCTGTTTGGTCAGCTGCACGGTACATACACTTCAGTGACAAACACATTACTGTCTGGACACGTACTCACTTACAAAAAGCACAAGTTAAAGTTCATCGCTGACTTACTAAAAAACCTCAACTTGATGTCAACACACACCCAAAATGTTTTTAAAGGGAGTGACTACATGAATCACATTATAGATCTAGATATATCCTGTCCGCCGGTGCTGTTTGTTTCTTTATCATCAGTTAATCTTAATTAGGATCATGACATTAGCAGACCAGCATTGTTTCTGCCTAAATCCTAACATGACTCTGTTGGTCGGTCCTGTCATTTTCTCTTCTGCTGCTGCACGTGACAGAAATGAAGAGCGAACGCATTCGAAAAAGCATTTAGGCCGCACCATGGAAACACTGTGAAAAGTCAATATCAGGTTGAGTCTAACTAAAGCCTGATTAATAATTATGTCCTGGCTTGCTCTATTAGTCCCTCTAATGGTCATCAGGCTTAAGTAAACACTACTACTAATCAGGATTTAAAAGCTGCTTGACCCTTTAGTACAAACCAGTTGCAGAATCACAGATTTTCATTGCAGTATAACTTGCGTGAACTTTGGAACTTATGAACGATTAATTGTGCTGCTACAGTGTTTGTTCCGATATGAATGATTGCAGCAGGAAGCCGTGAAACACAAGAGGACACACAAAGCAGATGGCAAGTGTGATAAAGACATATCCAGACCAGCAAGCGCTACACAAGGGATGATTCACACAGATATACCTGCATGCATGCCTACGTGACTCATGCCTGATCAGGCGTCAGGTGTGATTATGTGTATGTGCTGTGCAATGACTAGAAACATGACACAGAATGAAGGCAGGTTCAGGACACAGTTCAGATAATGGCAAGCGAGGGTCATTAACAGAAGGTCTGTCTGTAAGTAAACAAATCCATTACGTGTCGGGAAGGTGAATCCGTGGTCCCAGAGGACGACAGGCTGATCAGAAACAGACAGGCATTAATACAAAGTACAGGTTGCTGGAAAACACACGAGACGATCTGGCAGAGGGTGGGTGGAAACAAAGCTGTGTGTACATCAAGGAATTAATGATGGAATAGGATGCAGGGAAGCTCAGGTGGAAATTGGTGAACGAGTAAAGCTGGATGTGCAACAGCAGGAGATTTAAAGACATGATATGAAACACAGAGCAGGAAATGTGGAAACATGACTAATGACCAGTTGGAGTTGTGACAACAGCAGGAAACAAAACTCTGTACAAGCTTCAGTTTTTTGGTTTTTATAAGCTGACAGTGGAAGAAGACCAGCTATTATTATTATTCAAGGGTAACTTCCAGGGTCCAGGTTGAAAAATACCTTTAACATATACGATGCAGAGACATGTATAATAATTAGATGTGGTCTTTATGCTCATCTAAACTGAACCTGAATCTGAAGGTCAGCATTATTCAGAGGAAAGTCTTTGGGTTCCTATTTATTATCATAGTTATAATGATCGTTAACCTTTTAAAGCTTCAAAAAGACATGACAATGCTGCAGTTACGATATTAGAAATAAAAATAATACATCAATAACAGAAGTTTGTTTGTTCTTGTTGCTCTTTTGGACCTTTGTGAGAACAATGAAAGACGGCGTGAGACAGACTCCCCCTCACAGGAACATTGCTATTCAGCGTGTGAATGTCTGCTGCAACAGTCGATACATTATTTAAGCACAGGCTGTTATATTCCAGCTCCACCTCGCTGTGAAATAGTTGCTGGATTTATGCAAATTAGAAAAGTGAATCAGACACTGCCTTTGAGAAACTCAGCATCTTTATACAGTGAACTATTATTATAATTATAATAAAGTGATTTATAAATAGTTTTGTTTCCTGTAAAACTCGTCGAGCTGAAGGAGTTCTGACAGTTCCCCAAATGTCAGCTCAAGAAGACTCCAACAATTTTTAATCTGGGTGTAGAGTATCTCAGAGTCAAGAAAAAAGACTGGCAGTGACACGCTGAGACATTTGTCTGTGTAAATGTTCGTTCAGACTTTCTCATGTTACAGCTGAATGATCCACTGAAGTGTTTCTGAAAACATTTGAGGTGAGATATCAGCAGTTAACAAATTTCATCCATATTTGATTAGCACTAGTTTCACTGGCAAGTAATATAATCATATCAAATGCATTGTCCAGAGTATGATGTTCCTAAACATGTAAATGTTGTTTTCATGCTTTAAATATACCATGCCCCTGCATCTTTCCTTCGGCCAGCAACCACCAAGCCTGATGCAAATTAGCGTATGGCATCATCTTGTGACTTTTGGAGCTGCTGCTACTTTCAGTGGACGATGGTTGGCGACGCTGCCTTGGGTTTGTCACCACTGAGCTACTGTAGAAACACGGCGGACTTCATTAAAGAGGAGCTGCAGCATCTGCATGATTCTTATTTTCAGGTGATTATAAACTAATAAAAACATAGTAATGAATATTCTACTATATTTAAACTGGACCTTTTTAAACTGTTCCTGCCTCGACAGTATGAGGCTAAGATAATAAATGTAATCAGGAACTTGCTGGGAATTAATTTGACTGGATCATTTCAAGGTTTGATTTGATTTCACTTGGGCTCATATTGATTTTGTTGTTTGTCTCATCTAACCTTTTTTTTGCATACATAATGGAGGAGTTGGACAAGCTCCAACAAATAAGACTGGACTGGATTTTCATTAGTTATCATATTTGCAGGAGGGAGCGTAAACAAACCATCTCTGTTCTTCAGAAGGAAATGACTTTGATTATTTGCTTTAGAAATGCTCGAGGGTGGCATCTTCTCCAGTAGGTCTCCACATGTTTATTCACTTTTCCCAAAGGAGAAAGAAAAACACTTTTGTGCCGAGTATGAGGTTAGAGAGGGTGAGATGAGCTCAGGAGCAGGAGAAACAGCTTGCATTGTTCTCTCCAAAGCCAGAAAATATTAAACTTACTAGACTCATTCATACATAAACCCTTAATTCATGCACAAACAGGGATACAAACACATCAATTTCACCCAGCAGGTCTGTGCAGCGTCTCTGCTGGTTGCCTGGTAACCTCACCGTGGTGACAAGACTCTGGGAAGTCACCGCAGCCAGCTGTTCATCCTGAAGCATCTCAGGTTTGTTCTACACCACAGCCATTGAATTAGCCCTCATCTTATACACAATGAAACAGACACACACAGGTTGTTAGACCTGTGATTATCACCTGAGTGCTGCACACACACACACACAGATTGAAAAGATTTTGTCTTGGCAATTTTCCGTTTCATTTTCAGTATAAAAATTTTAATCTGACAGCGTGTAATCTGATATAAACATGACACACTGCACGCAGTCATATACAGTATCAAACAGCCTCACTGTTTTCCACTATGACACATTAAACTAGATGAAACGGCAGCACTTGTGTCTGACACTGCTCATTATCTGTTGGGTCATGGCTGGTTATCCGACTTCTGAATTTGGCATTAGCTGGCTAAGTTCTTCCTCCTTAACTCGAAATGCACCTAAGCAACAGAGAAGGTTGTGAGGAGAACACTTCGCCCAGAGGAGAAAATCCTAATGGACATATTTTCACCAAACTATTTTATGCCCAGTGGCAACAGAACAGGTCCGAACACATGCAGCCTCTGAGACCAACAGGGAGTAACGTTAACACAACGTTAACTAAACTGACTCAGCCCCGGCATGTCAGGAGCCAAACCCGGCAAGAAAACCACCTCGGTAGGCTTGCAAGAGCGGCCACCACTGGTTTTGGTTTTGTGCTCCGTCCTCGGCCCGGCTGTGTTCACTGTGTCCGTGTTGATGGTTATTTAAGTTATTTAGTTTATTATAACGAGTGCAGCGCTGTAGCCCTGTAAACGCTGAAGGCAACATGGTTTGACAAAGTATTATACACACAAAATGCCACAAGCAATTCAAACCATGTGAAAACCAAAGAGGTCCAAAGACACAGCACAGTAAAGTGACTTGTGTCCTGTATCCTCTCTGCCATTGTTGTGAATGAACCGCTGTGTGTTCTGCTCGTCATACAGCCTGTCACGTGACCAATTAACGAGAGCCTCAAACTTGAGGACGCGTAGTTGTTAGTTCATGTCTGAAAATGAACGAATCACTCACTGAGACTACTCATTACTAAGTCATATAAAAGATTAGTTCAAATTGAACAATACGTTTACGACCGACACGCCACGAAGAGGTGGGGGTGCAATGCACACTTGGCTACTGGAACCAACCAGTCACTCCATTTCTAAAAACGAGGACTAATTACCAGTCCGTCCAGTCAAGTCCATTCCAAACTGTCAGGTCATAAAGCAGATTGTTTTTTGGCAACGTCATGCACCGCTACAATGTTTTTGTTTAGTTTAAAATTCATAAGTCTCTGTATACCACAGTGTAGTCTTTTTAAACACCAAGTCAGAGAGGATTGTCTCACGACATGTTGCTCTGTTTGAATTTGGCTCTTCAGATCAAACAGTGCGTCTTCACGATAAAAAAGAATCAGTGTTTACATTTTGTAATTAGACGGCTGTGTTTATCAGTCAGTATGTCCAGGATTCATTTCCTCTCCTTCTTTTTAGAGCAAACCCAACAGAACAGACAGGAGATGGAGTGCAGTGGGACATGAAATTCTCCTTTTGTTCCCGGTGAATGCAGAAAGGCTGGCACTACTTTATCTTCTTCACGGAGGCGGCCGTGCGCTCGCACAGCCGCGTATGCACACCTGGACACACACCGGCACACAAAGGGACGGTGCATGCCTGCTTGAATGCACAAACGCTGATAAACAGACATGCATCGACATTCTGCCAGGCGCACACACACATACACACTCACTGTTGTATTAAACATGAGGACTCTCTGTGACTACATTCATTACCCTAACCTTGATCATTTTTGGACCTCATTTCCACATCAATTTTCTACAAAACTAAATCAAATTATGACTAAATGTAATAAGAGCCTCTTGTCTGAGTTCTCTGAAACTCCCAAAGGGAACCAACAAGAAACAGAGAGGCAAGAAAGCTGCTTAACACACTTTGTCACTGCAGTGGATCAGTTTCATCAGGTTTTTTTGGACCAAATATCAAACCTAAACCCCAAAAAATCATGATATAATCTTTGACCTGTTTGCTTTAGCTAAGAAACTTCGCAAAAATCAGATATTCATTGCCTCCCACAGATCTCGATTAATGTAATTCCCTCCACGTCTCGGTCAAGCTGCTTTAAATCACTTACAGTTGGCTCAAAATGAAGCTGCCAGGGTATTAAGTCCAACATTAGCATCAGGTTCTTGCTTCCCTAAATTGGCTTCCTGTAAAATTCAGAATCAATGACAATGCTCCTGATTACATAAAAGACGCTGTGTGACTTTGTCCCTGTCCCTTCATTCCTCACTTTACTCCTCGACCATGCCGATCCTTTTTTCCATCCCTTACTCCAACTGCAAAACAAAAAGTGACTACACCTACTCTGTTTTTAGCCCCCGACCATCTGGAATCGCCTCCAATCGTCCCGACATTTGCTGAATCTTTGGACTGGTTTAGCAGTTCCTTTAAACCCCTGTGTTTTACTTTATTTCTTTCAGATTTTTCCTGTGTGGGAACCATTTTGTAACCGTGTGTCTTACAAAGTTTAACTTACTTGCTTTCTTGGAAAGGTGATATAAAAGAAGCTAGATTTCATCACCGCCTAATGTCTCCCCTGCCGGCAATGCACAGCCGGTATTCCTCAGATGGCTGATGGCTAAGCACCTTAATAGCTGTTCCAGCAATCAGATGGAAGACCTCAGGGGAATGATGACGAGGCTTTAGTTGTCTGGACTCCTCAACACTGGAAGAATCTTGTTGAATCACTATCTTCTTTTAAACCTTTAAAACTTTTACTGATTGAACTTTGAATAACTTTAATCTTTCATTTTTAGTTCATGCTCACAGTACCAGCTTTGTCGCAGATGAAGTAAAAACACTGATGGAAGACCAAATTTGCAAAGAGGAAAGGGGAATATCTGCGTACAAATATAGAAAATGATGCAGAAGATATGAGCTTTGATTTTAACACAATCTTGCTTCGGTGAACAAGCAGACAAAAATATTTTCAAAGTTTAAGTGATTAACATCTTTGCTACAAACCAAATTCAAGAAGAAGCTGACAAACAAATATCATCCTTACAACCCTTAATCCTGATTCTATCATTGCACTAAATCCCGACCCTAACCCTAAACTGGAAACCACAAACTCAATCCTACAGTTAAATACGCTATTTAGAAACACAACTGCAACATGGCTCGCCCTTGTGAGGACATTTAGTCCTCACAGGTAATCTAACAACACATATACAGAAGCACACTAGTGGTTTTGGGCTGAAAATTGACTCCTTGAGAAAGCTCTTGGTATTCCAGACGTACCCCTATAAAGTCAAGGACATACAGACCCATATGTGTGTATGTGCCGTGTGGCTGTGCATGCATGCAGTGGCAGTGGCATCGTGTTAGTATGCGTGTTGTATGCTCATGGAGAGAGTGTGCATGCGAGGCCATTTTAATTAAACTCTATGGGGAAAGGGTCAGCTCGGTCAAAGCTCCGCCACAGGGCTGCCAGAACCAAGAAATGAGTTTGATGCACAGAGCGCTCGGAGGGATGAACGCGGTTTGACTGATTGACGGGTAGATTGCAAAAAATAGGGGAGATGTGATGAGTTTAGTACAACAGACAGAGAAAGAAGAGAAGATAATCTACATATGAGACTGAAAGCCCTGCTTGCAACTGCGATGTTCAGGCGTCCTCGGAATACAAAAGTACACTGATTGTTTCGTGATTTTTAGAGCATAGTAATGGGGTGAAAAATGTAATGCTACTCAGTCATTCATATCAAAGGCTTTGTCCTCCTGTACCTCATAAGGGTACTACGGAGAAAGAAAGGGTTCGCCCTCTGAGGGGCGTGAATGCGCTTAGCAAATCCCATGGCAACCTTGACGTTTGAGTGGAATTTGCACAAGTCAAATTTGAATGCCGGACGACAATTGGTTCTCAAATGGTGGAGCACCCTCTAGTGGTCTGCAGAGGAGTCTCTGAAGTATGTTTTGTTTTAAATGAGAGTTTTACCTAGGAGGGTGCAACACCTGGGAGGATCAACCTATCACCTCTAGATCTTCCAGTTTGTCCAGCAAGTACTACTTAGCTAGAGCAACAAGAAAGACGTGATCCCTCACCGGCTTCCCACCTGTGACAAAAGCCAGTTGTGATGGATGGATCACGACCAGGAACCTTTCCACAGGTTACTGCAGTTGTGCTGACGCCCGTGCACAAAACTCAAATTTGAAAGTTGGGATTTCCACGCTGTAATTTCTAAAATGAACATTTTCTGGCGTAAGTAGCAGGCATGCTGTTTGCAAACAAGATGATGTGAGGAGTTAGGTTTAATAACATTGTGTTTGGCATAATTGAATGCTATCAATGTCTCTGCTGCTAACTGCGATCTCTTAAATGTCTTACACACAGATGTGACTTGAGTTTCATTACAGAGGCAGAACAGGAGAGAATGGAATAAGCAAAAGGTGAAGACGGGAAGGGGTTAGAAAGAACAAGGCGTGACAAGAAACAAGCCCTGAAAGAAAATAAATAGGCTGTAGAGAAAATACTGAAGAAAGCAGCAAATGGAAGCAAGGGAAGTGAAATCATAAAAGCTATTATTGTCCTGATTTTCTTTTGCTGTTTCTCAAATTTTTCTTCTGCTTTCTATGCTCTGTGATGAGGGGCGGCCAATCTGTACCTGTCAGCTGTGAAGAAGTGTAGAAAACGGTGTGAGGCCACCGAGGAGACAAAGCACACCGCTGATTGCTCCGCCTGGTGACAAAGCCACAGGAACACACATGTGGACACCTGAAGAGACACACAAAACACACAATAATCACTCACAGCAAAAAAAGTGTTCAGACAGAAGAGGGTGTACGTAATGAGAGAGTTCCACGCACACGCACCTTAAAACTTATATTCAGGTAATCAGTCACCATAGCAACAGTTTCTATAAACCAATTATGAACATGTTAGAGAAGGGAGTAGTGGGAGTCCATGTCCAACCAAGACCATAATTGTTGTTTTTCCAACACTCACTCAAACCATGCCTCATGTTCTACTTGCCAGAAATTACTCCGAGGATGCTGATTGGTCTGGAGCACCGTGCGTCATCACAATTTTCCGTGGTTGCAAAGTGAAGCCAACACTGAAATGCCGATAATAAAATGCAGCTCCTTTAACGGCCACATGAGGCTGGCTACAAAAGGAGTCCTCCGTGTTTAATGTGCATGCAGACTGACAGCGCCTCCTTCAGCTGACTTACCTGTGACATCTGACAGAAATCTCATTTTGTTCTTTAGTTTCTCAGTTGCAGATGTTTTTTTGTTTTTTGTTTTGTCTCTGCTGATATGTTCTGTAATTATAGTGACTTATGAACGTTAAATTATTCAGAAACAAATTGCTGCACATTAGAAGATAAATGTACGCAGCGTGTTGGTCTCCTATCTCCATTTACTGCGACTTCAAATACCAGCAACTCAGCAGCTGAGGCTTTAAGTGTAAAAGACTCTTACGTAACTTTATGCATAATGTGATTTTTTTTTTTACTTCAACATTTTAAAAACAGCCCCAAGGTGAAAAAGTCGACTGTAAAACTTTTTCATTGTGTTTCAGGGAAAAACTGGACTCAACAGATTTCTCCTCATATCAACCTGGGTAGCAGCACATTTTCCATTATTGATTTAAAGCTGCACTGATGTAACCAGTAACCAGGGAGCCACAATGTGGGACTGGACTCAAGATTTATCGTCTTGTCCTCCTGAATCTCTCCACACCGGCACACAGGTCCAGCGCCTTATTCAAGGACGCTTTGACAGGGACAGATGAGAGGGAGGCTGTTTTTTTTGGGGAGATCCTCATGATACTGTGATGCATCTTAACATATTGTTTTCTTACAAAGTACTTGGAACGTCTTTGCTGAACTCATTGCTGTCTGACTGGACCGTGCATGAATTATCTGACGGTACATCAGCATCTCTTCCAACACCTGATTGGCTGAATTGGTTTCCATCTATAAAGATCACATATCAATGTCCACCCTCTCTGGAGAAACTCATGTGCAGATATCGCTTTATATGATGTTTCTTACACCCTTTTAAAGAAATAAAACCGTGTCACGCAGGCAGATTATATCTCACAATCTCAAAGTAGGCACGTAGTGTTCAACGTGTTAGAAAACCATTCACATCACTGCATGTGCTTGGGTATGTTACTATTGTTAAGTTGAAGCCAACACAGTCACATCACTCAGACTGCTGCACCGCAATCCTGGCTCGCATCCCCAAGAAACCCATTAAACTTCAACTCATGCAGAACTCTGCAGCACACGTTACAAAGTACACTGAACAGGTCCTTCCTCTGGTGATTCAATGACACCAGCTCCATGTATCACAATATATCACAATGTATCCTTGAGACTTTTACCCCGTCTCGTCCTCTCCTCAGATCTCCTGGCACCACCACCTCCAGGGCTTTCTCCTATACAGCACCCAAACTCCATTCCTCAATCACAGGACTGTTTACAGGACTCCGTCTCCTGCTTTTAAAAGACAAATATCACACTAATTCCCATCAATAACATCTTATTTCATAAGAATGTTGTCTAACCTCTTCCTGCCTAGTTGCGTGCTTTGTTTGTTTGTCACAATGATCTTTTATTTCTTCATTGTTGCTCGAGTGTTTCAGTTGTATTCGTAGTATTTCAGTGTTACATGCAGGATAACCTTCAGAAGGGGAATACAAATGGCAAACAAACAAGAGGGCTAGAGACATGGAGGGGTCATGGTTATGAGATGAGAGGAGATATAAGTGGATGAAAAATGCCATTAAACTTTAGTTGTATCTGTTGGCTCACTGAGCTTAACAAGCTTATTTTCTGCCCTGGGATTCATATAAAAAAAAGGCAAATCTGCAGCAACTTCCCAAAATGTTTTTTTATTACTAAGTTTATCATTGCGATATAAAGAGATTAGAATTAATTAAAGAATGAGACACAAAGGAGATCGCTTTGTAGTAAATATGCAAACACAACACTCTCTAATGAGAAGTATCAAATATCTAAAAGGGGTTCCCCAGTAAACATTTTCATAATTCCAACAGTAGATCATAATTTGTCTAATTTAAAAACCTATTATGATAATCTGAACACGCTGCTTTTGTGCATCCCATTCTAATTTAACAGTGGCATTTAAATGAATTCATGTCCGCGTCTATCTCCGTCTCTACGGAATACTTCTCCATTAGCTTCTCCTCGCCCACACACACACCAGTAAGAATGTTATCAAGGTATTCAAAGGCCAGTGATTAACATCAGGGCTGAGCTCAAACGGTTCTTTCTTAATTTAATGACTTCATCACAACTGTACCCTACTGACCCACTGCCTCTGTGAAAAAGTTAACTTCTCTGAAGTTCAGAGAAGACATGAAGCCAAAATTTGACTTTGTCTAATTAAACTAATTGTTTTTTAACCATATACCTGCAGCCAGATTTACTGTACATTCTCATAAAGCATTGCTAACATGGCTGCAGACTCATTTTCTATATAAATCCATCAAACAGCTAGCGGTGGAGCTATTCACTCCCACATATTGATGTTTCCTGTAAAAACAGACAGACCTGGAGGGACTTGTCACCAGTATTGGCTGGCATTCACAGCAGCCAATAGTGCTGAGTGATTGTTACACCCCTACCACCATGCATCAAAAGAGATTGGTCCTATTAGTTGACTTTCCTTAAACTGTGAGCTTCCAGACCAGGACTGACTCCAGCAATCGAGGTCAGTACAGAGGTGATTTTCCCAGGGATCAGTCATCTAACCTCACCTAACTTGCACTATACACATTAATTATTATTACTTAGTTACACAGTCATCCAAGCATTTACATGTCCAGAAAAACAACAACAACAGTGAACTAACTTTACACTTCCTTGAACTTTCCTATCCTGGATATGTTTCCGTCATCACGACGCTGACATTCAGCACAGTCTATCCCCTGTTTATTAATAATTCAAGGTTGGATCATTACTCTAAAGGTTGGTTGATTTTTATAGCGTCTGTGTTGTAATTCACCAACATTAAAACCAAATGGTCAATAAAAATACTCCAGTGATCAGCTGTTCTATAACAGATGAGGCAGTAGCTCTTGTGCACTTTCTTTAAAATGAACATGAAGAGTTTATAGTCTTATAGTTGTTAAAGCAGAGACGCTGTGTGCAACTCTAAGAACAATAAAACATAGTGGCTCTGGTACCCTTCACTACATGCCTGCAACTGATGATAATCTTTGTTCTTCTTTCATATCAAATAAAATAATATATTAATATATAAAATACTGTTGGTAGATTTAAAGTTTTTGGATTCTGCTCCCAGCTGATAACAGGAGACTTTCTGTCTCCATCTCACTGTTATTAACTAATAAAGCCAGAGGACCTTGACTCAAAACTCAATATTAACAATGAAATGAAAAACTAAAAATAGGAAAACTGACTAAACATCCATGTGAGCTTTGTAAAGTTTCAAAACTTTGAGATGAATAATATTAATAATAGAAGATGATGAAGGGAAGATACAGAAGATGTATCTTAATATCTGAGAACCTTCACCTGCACCGTTTTCTCCCGGTTACCATGACAATTAAACTTTTTGCTCGAGTGGATGCATCAAAGTTTGTCCTTGTTTATGATTTGGTAAGATGGAATTACAATATATCATTTAAAAATTAATTTAAAAGAAAAATTAAAGCTGCTTCAATCAATTTTTAAACATTTTTGTATTAATAATGTAAAATGTATAATTTATCAGTACTAGTGATGAATGCACAAAGAATTATTACCCGACTCTGCAGTTGCCCCCTCAGCTGTACGGAGCTTTTTAGTGTCTTTCAGCTCATTGTTTTGGTTTTACAACCTGTAACTTCATTCTTTCTTGATAAATCCTTTGTTCACTGTGTGTCCAGCTCGAAAATGCAGACAAACTGATGTAGCAGCTTGAAATGATGGAGAATCAGCAGCTAAAGTTCAAGATCGGGAATTGGTGAAGAAGACGGTTTATCCACTATTCAGTGGATTTGATGACAGTCTCCCCTTTATTTGATTAACATGTCAGGACATAAACATAAAGATGTGAAATATCTGTGGGCTCATACACCAGAGGAAGCTACTCTGATAACAACCAAGTGACGAGAACTTATAAAGAACTAAGAAGAGGAATAAAAATCATGTGATGTGTTCGGTCCTCTAACTGCGAAAGACTCTTTTCTCGAGCTCCACAAAGCACAGTGTGAGACAGAAGCTGACATGAAGTCGACGTGGAAAGAAAGTAATATTTCTCCTCAACTAATAATATTGGATCCATCAGTGTTAATGTTTGAATCTTCAGGGCTTAATCTGAAGTTCTAATATCTGGTGTATGTTATAGTCACTGGAGGAAATGATGCCAATTCAGAAATGATTTTGAATCTTTGAAATATTGCACATGAGTATAGTATAATAATCATAAAGCCTAATAAATAAAGGCATCATTTGACAGCAAGTGACTCTTAAAGCTTCTGGGTAAAATTAAATATCAGCAATAAACTAACTAATAAAACTGCAGTTTGATAGTTTTTAGCGAGGATCAAAATGAAAGTGTGACTCTGTCTTTATCCACACATTATCCACATTGTAGACACTAACTGATCTGAATTAAAGGACGTGAGGGGGCTGCAACATCTCTGAGGAGACATGATGCAAATATGACCATTGTCAGCATTGTTATGTGTTTGCTTCAGTCCCTTAACACTTCATTATCCTTCACGTCTTCATTTTACTTTGTCTCAACTTTGCAGAAGTGCTCTGTCAGTTTAGAGTCGGTGTAGCGTTATTTAAAAGGACATAAACAGAAATACAGACTAACCCAAGTGACAGCATGTGCAACGGTACATGAAATATTCTAAGAAACAGGGTCAGTGTGTGTGTCTGTATTAGCATATACCAGCATGCAGCTTTAACTAGTCTTGCTCGGGGGGAAATGAAAGTTGTATTTGTGCTGCGGTGTGTTCTCTGTATATATTTTTGCCTCGTCACTCTGCACTGAGACAACAACATCTCATTCTTGGAAGAAGCCGGTTCATTTCTCACATTCAGCATTCCTGCCGGCGCTGTGGTACCAACAGAATCAGTAATGAGGAATAATTATCTGTCAACATCATTTTCTAATAATTTACCACGAAGCTGAAAAGATCCAGACATGAGCCTGTGTGCACTGGAATGTAATTGATAGGGAACCCATGAGATTAACACTTGGTCTTTTATTAGGATAAGGTTATATGGTTGGAATGATAATGGGTTTTAAAGGGGGTGTGTTACCTACAGACAGCAGTCAGTGCACCCCAGTTTGCAGACATACCCACACCCTGTGTGCTGTTAGGTTTATCCCTCATTTCTCTGTGATACAGACTCAAGAAATAACCTAACATTAAAATAACCTGGTGCCTAAAATACAATTCTTCACCTGCAGCCACTTTGGTCCATATGATAGCCAAACATTTAATTTTGTTCTTTTGATTTCAGCACATTTTCCTTCTTCACTCGCCTAACTGTTGTTTGCCATGATGGTAACTTCTCAACAATCGGTATCGGTTCGGAGAAGACTCTTCCATCCACAAAGTTTAACAGGAGCACATCTCCAGCTCTGGTAGCATCACAGCAGTGTTTAATAATTGTAATGATGGTTTTCTGGAGCTGCAGATTCAGTGATGAACGCTCGAATTCATTCCCACATGCGGCAGAATGAACAAAGACTAAACATAGTGGCTCCTAACTATTAGTTAGAATGTTAGCAAATGAAATGATGAGAGGTTTCCTGTCATATTATTAACCATTTGCAGATTAAGCACAAGGAAGTAAATAATACGATCAGTTTAATGTCACATGACTTGCACCACACGTACATTTCTTCTACATTTTCGAAGTTGGTGCAAACGTTTTTCTTCACTGTGCATGTAATGTTAGATGAGTGACTGAAAGCCTTGATATGAGAAGATCTAAATGAAGAAATACTGACATCCTGTGCTCATCTAATTAAAACAGTTTGCTGGTTCCACTTTAAGGAGATTCATCAGTTGCTCTTTGGTTTGGCTGGTATCTGCCATCGTATTAATCCACACTTGCTGTTTGCATGACTGTTAAAACTTCAAGTGGTCTTGGCAAACATTACTTGCAGGTCTGTGTTTTCTTTGTTTCTCCCTGTGCTTTCCAGTCCAGTGTCTCCAGTCTTCTCATCAACCTGCAGCACATCTACCCCTGCTCTTCAACCATTTGTTGCCAGATTGCTGTTTGAACCAAGTGTTAACTGGACAGGTGGATTTTCAGTTTTCCTCTGCCTCATGCTCATCATCTGCCTCCCTACCCTTTTGTTTGCCTTCCACCAGGCAGACAGCCACACTCATCCCCATCTGCCACACCATCTCCTCTGTCCTCATGCCCTCCAACTCCAGCCCTCAGCCACTCACTTTATCTGTGTTGTGATAAAGACTTTATCTTTTACCGCTCAAGTCTGAGCCCAGCGTTTGAGTTCTGTTCAAAACCGTAACGACGATCCACCATCCCAACTTCAACAGAAAAATGAAATACAAATAACGGTATATTGGTAAATGTTGACCAGCAGAAGAACAGACACACAATAATAAAGTCAAGCTCACAGTCCACTTGACAAACACTGACAAATGAAAGTTGGATCAGACCTGAAGATTACTGAATCCTAACAGCCTGGACAGCCAACACAAAGAAACTGATTTCCTGTGTCAACATGCAGCGAGGTAAGCTTGTGTCCAGATATTGCTTTGACAGACGAACCCTGACTGTTCCAAATCCCCATTAAATTGCCTTTGAGACCCAAACCTGAAGTGGTGCACCAGCCTTTTAATTTGAAACTGATTAATTAATGTGTTGTCTCTCAATATAAACCCCCTCCACCGTCCGATCCATGCACACAGGACTTTCTGCTAATTGACCTACGATTGATTTTCACTTGATGGATGAGCAGCTGCTGCGGTCCCAAGGTGGGACGAAGGTCTGACATTAAATCATCATTCAGGGCCCAGCTTGATGGTGACGGGTTGTTTGGAGGGATTCAAATGATAATCACTGGGGAAACATCCATTTGTTGAGATTTGCTGCTCCTTTGAAAAGGCCTTTCACTTTTTATCACACTAAGCCATGAATGGAATAAGTGTTTCTGCACTTTGGTTAAAGTACTTATGATACCCAAACAGCTCAGAAGCAGCTGCAGAAGTAAAGTGATGATGTGGCTGAGGCACCATGAAACCTCTTAATTCTTGACAAAGAGATCTCTCATGATGTTTCCACACTCCTTTGAGAAAATGAAAAGCTTAGCTAATGCAGCCCTCGCCGAGTCACAAACAAATCAGAGGTGCATGACTAAGAGTTGTGTTAACTTCGAGTTCACACGGGATGTGAAAGACACGGGTACACTACAGCTAGACCCAACTTTAGGGAAGAGCTTGAGGTGAATTGATGGATCTGAATAAAGCTAAAGTTCACATCCACATCTCCTACTTAATGAACAAAGATTTCTTTTGACCAATCCTTCTCTAACCCTAACCTGGCTCTTTTAGCTGCCTAAACTTCTAAGCTGTTGTCAGTTATTCAGGCTGATTAGACGTTTTGCTCTTCTGCAAACTACATGGTCGTCCCATAAGGTTGATCAAACTGCTATAGAAACAGGGAGAGAGGATTTGAATCCAAAAATATTGTGCCAGTTGTCCTTGTCATGGTGTTTACCGAACCTGGGCCCAACCAATCACCTCGACACCTCATCATCTTAGTCCCAAGATCATCCCATCACATCCCATTATCAAGTCCCAGTACACTAAGTCCCTCTCAGTACACACTAGACCTAAATATTGTTTTATTATGTCATCAGAAAAGACTGGTGTACATATTTATATTGCATTTTTGCCTGAAACGTCTTGGTACATGACCATGTTGCTGACGTAAAAGTAGACTACTGTATCCTCCAGTTTGTTTTAGGTAACTAGCTTAACTAGCAAAGTTTATTAGTCAAGCAACAGGCAACAAGTAATTAATGAGAACTTTGGCAGTAATCACTGAAAAACACATTTCACACAGACAGCTTGAGGCGTTTCACAGAATTAAAGTTTCTCCTCAACACGATGAATGTTTAATCCTCAGTTCTTGAAAGTCGCAGAATATTGGGAGGCTGTGAAAAGTGGAAGTGAGAGTGGGAGGTCTTGTCTCTCAGGACTATCTTTTGTATTCTGTCCTTTCTCACAATTATTTTTTTTGATTAGGATCGAGCTGCACATGTTCCACCTCGACCTCTCCGTGCTGACACTGATAGTACATATGCCGCTGTGATCAATATCGTTTTAATGAATGGAGCTCCAGCTGCGAACAAAAGCCATCCTTGCCTTTTAATAAGCTGTCACAGCTCAATATGCTACTGCTCGATAACAGTGGGAATAATATATGAATGTTGTAAATCTGTGGGGAAGAAGGGCACAGCGTCTGCTGTGAGAGAGCTGTTGGAAGGCTTGAGAGAAAAACAAGCTTTTGGAAAATGTCAGAAAAATAAAAAAAAAGTTCATTATCAGGTTTCTCTCTTCATCCTACTTCATGTGAAAGTTTTCTTAAAGCAGTCGATCAAGTTCTGAGTCATGATCAAGACGTTAGTGATGAATGATGTTGTGAATTTGCCAAGGTCAAGAATGAATCGTCAAGCTGAGACAAATTTTTCATGTTTTGAAAGCTGCATTCTTTCAAACGATTTGTAGTCGTCTTCTTGTTTTATTGACATATTCCCACCAATCAAAATATCAATCAAATCAAAATAAATGGTAAATGGACTGTGTTTATACAGCGACTTTCCAGTCTACAGGTCATATCTCATTCACACACATTCACACACAGATGGCACAGCCTTCGGGAGTAATTTGGGGTTCAGCATCTTGCCCAAGGACACTTCAACATGCAGACTGGAGGGTATCGAACCGCCGATGATCTGTGTACTCACTGGTAAAATATACAACACCACTAGTAGTCAAAGACTACAGATGTGGCTCACGTCATACTGTATGTTTAGAAAGAGGCGGCAGTTTTTTGGACAGAAACCATCTAAAATTGTTGTTTGGTTAATATTTCTATTTAGCAAATCATTTACCGTAAACTCCAGACTTTCACACGTCCAAACATCATGCCATCATGACTAGAGTTTTATGCATGTAGACAAAACCAGGTTATCATTGTTTAAGTAATCACACTGCCACGTGTGCAGTTTTTCCTGGGAGCCATTATAAATGTTTCAGCATTGTGTTTTATTGAGGCTTGTTGACTCTGGCAAACAGGCAATTAAACTGTCATGCATAACAAAGTTCATAACGTAGAATTAAACAAGGCAAAATAAACCTCATTCTGTTGAAGTTAACATAAATATATTACTGTACAAATATATACTTTACTGGTGTAATGCAACTTCTTGCAGAAATAGTTATTTATACGTCCTGAGTTTCAGTTTTAGAGTTCATTAGCACTGTTGTAACTGGTTGACTGGCTGCAAGGGTGTGAATCTACCGTCGTCTTAGTCTTGGAGGTGTGCAGTAGGAGGCAGTTCTCATCACTCCAGTCACTAAAAGCTTTAGTCAGGTCCCTGTACCACAAGAGTCATACCATCAGTCTTTCTGAGGACTCAAAAGAGAACCTAAAACAGTCCCCTGTGGAGCTCCAGTGCTGATCACCACCATCCCAGAGAGACAGTTCTCCAGCCTGCCAACCCACGGTCCTCCTGTCAGCTCATCTGTGATTCAGAAAGTGAATCAGCTCAGTTCCTCTCAGGTTGGATGGTGTTGAATGCGCTCGATCAAACAACATAATCCTCATATAACTACCTGGCTCATCCAAGTGAGAGTAGGCCCAGTGGCGCATGTAGAGGATGGCATCATCATCCACTCCAATCGGTTCCTCGTATGCGAGCTGCAGGGGGTTCTGGCTTTGCGTTTGACATATGGTCTCAGTAGGCGGAGAGGCAGCTGCTTCAGGGGCTTCATGATGCGCGATGCGAGGGCCACCGTTTATCTCATCCGGTTGCCTCCGCGGTTGTTACATTGATATGTTGTCGGTAGTTTAAATCTGCAGCAGTTATTGCTTTCTCTGCCTGTGGTGGTGATGTAGACATGTCGATATATCTATTCTGATAATAAAAAAAAACTGCTGCTTTCATTGCTTTATGATTTTTTTACATTTCTGTGTTTACAGTAGGGATTACAATTCCTTGAGAACTAAAGAAGACCCAAAAAAGTGCAGAGGAATAACTAGAGGTGATAAACGGAGGAGGAAATTGGACAAGAGGGTAAAACTGGAACTCTGCCATGTGGAGCAGGTTGATTAGAGCCAGACACGGTTAAAGAAACAGTTTCCTTCCATTGATTTCTTTCAGTCGTGACACACACTCTGATAAACTCCGAGAGACCCTGAAAACACAAACATGCCGGCCTGTGCCGATACTGTAAATCAGAGAAAATAAAAGACCTTCACAGTATTCACACACATGAATCTTTACTTCAGGTGCTTTGTGTTATTTTGGTAAATAAGCACACGTAATTCTCTCGGCATCACTGGTTCGGATTTATTTATAAAGCTCTTCTTTCGATCAAATTTAGCTTCTCACAGGAAAATCTGGAGCTCGTCAAACTTTTTGAGGCCACTCGTCCTCCTCCATCCAGGCTATGATTGGTTGGTTGATGAAAAGTGACATTGGCAAGCAGATCAACTCAAGGTTAATGTTAACAAAAGGTACACAATATAGCTGAATAGGCAGCCAGCCATACCCAAACCTTGCTTGTCTCTTTGGTCGTCGGTCTGACAGGTGAACTGGCATTGAAGTACTTGAGGAAGATGACTCATCTCTTTAACACTCTTATTTTTGTGATGTAAGCTCTTTAAATGAGAACCTGGTGCTTCCATTGGCCAGTCCAACAGTGGTTTCTTGTCTTATTTGTTTGCTAATTTATTAAATTTTCAATTCAGTTTTATTTATATAAACCCCAATATCACAAGAAGTTACAGCCCAGCTCATTAAGGCAAAAGGAAGCAAGCTGCATTTGGAAAAATAAAGTTGTTTATTATCAAGAGCTCAGATAATTAATACCACGAAAATATCCACTCGTGGATGCAGCTCAATCCAAAGAAATAAATAGAACCAGAGTACTGTTGAAATGCCTCAAAACAAAAACAGGCAAAACACCCAGAAGCCCAGTGACTGGGAAATGCAATCAGTCCACGGGTGGTGAGTGAGTGCCTCTATTCAGCAAGTTAAAAGAAAGATTATCATCAATCAGACATGGGTACAGTGCCCCACGCCGCGTCCTGCAGGTTTTAAAAAGATGGACTGGCTGCTGCTTCCAATCAGGATGTCGAGCTGCAGGCAGGTTAGCAGAAGACCTTCTCAGAAGTTCACTCAGTCACAGCGTTGTGGCATCGGCACATCACAATGAGTTTAATAAATTTCCTATGTTGGTCGATGCTGTAAATAGCCTGGTGTAATGGAACATTTGTATTACATGCTTGAGTGTTCTTTCCTATAGCCGCGTTTGATCTCAGTAATATTCGCAAAATGTTTTTAAGTAGAACGCTGTGTGCCTCACAGCCTTGTCTGGTTTCACTTAGTAACTTTCACCTTTTCTATCTGTCTGTGCGGATGTAGCAACAGGTGTCTCATGTATGGAACTGACCTTGACTTCCACAGTCCTGTAAGGGCTTGTTAGAGCTGAGATAGTGTCTGATACATTTCACTGTGACAGGTAATGGAAAAAAAATGTAAGGGAAGAATTTTCTGTGCACAGTTTTTGTAGAACTGTTCTTTAAGGACCAAATGATTGACTCAAGATCTTTATTTTTGTGTGTTGGTGGGTTTTCATAGCAGGCTCAAACTCAAACCCCCACGATGTTACCCAATAGGAATTCATAATCTCAATAAAAGACATCATCTAAAAAAAGTACTGACAGACAGAGGCAGAGGAGAAAATGGCTAAATGAGCTGGGGCAGCGCTGGCAGGGCATCAAAGCCACTGCGGCCTCATTGAGTTTATGAGGGGCAAAAGGCCAAACTATAAATCTATAAATCATGTCACTAAACAAACCTCCCAACCAGTGACACTGCCATTGTAGGAGGAGACAGCTGTGTTACATGGAAGTGTGTGCAAATGTTTCTTTTTCACATTATTCATGCTGTCTGCTGAGATCGTTAAATAAATTCGGATAGGGTTGGAAATTTCTCCAATCTTGTATCTCTCTTTGGGAGAACAAGCTTTCCACTTTGCATGACTATGAGAAGTCAATCTCATATCAGCCCATTTTCACTTGGTCAGTGGCCCAAGGCTTCAAAATATGACTCTGTAAGAGTAACTTAATGTTTTTATGTGACATCAGGTGAAGTGGTATAATTTACAATCTTTTCCCACGACGAGAATTGCCACTAGATTGGTACCCGGAGCGTTATTTCTGCGTTTTACGCTTCAAGTTGTCTCCTTAACGGTTCTTGGCTGTTCGCTGACAGACATCAGCAAGTACAAAACTGTGCTAAAAATGGCCAACATTCATTAAATGGCCCAACTAAACCCAGTTAAACCCGACGGACTTTGTGTGAACTCTCTGAAATTGGTGTCCCTGTAGTGAAACATCGGGGGGTCATCCTCAGTTTGAGGAAAGTTAAAGGAAAAACCCTCAGCCTCTCATCGCTCATCTGCTCAGCGCTTTCCAGAATCTCTCCTGTGATGGAGTGTTATTACATTTTTAGTGTCTCCTACACTTCCCAGAAATGTTGTCAACAAGTCCCAGAGAACAGAGGTGAACCCTTTCCTGTCAGCAAGAAGTGATGAAACTCTGTGATGCTTTAAAAATAACTCGTCCTGTGCCTCGATGCACTCAGTCATCACAAGCTTGTATAAGCAGTTAAGCACAGTTGAATGTTACGAGAGTTAAGTTGGGATTGCCTTGATAGAGATGAAAACTTTTTAAATTGGTGTTGGGCAACTTTTTGAAAATGAGGGCCTAAAGGGAGGTTGGGCGGTATCATCACACAGATGATGGAGTGTAACTTTAACATATAGGCCTGAAATACAAACACACACAGAGAGTCCATTGATATGCAAATGTGGAGATGGTGGACTGATGTGCAGTCACAGAGCGGCGCCCTGGGAGCTGATGGAGAAACATAAAGGAGCAAGAATATCTGCTGTATTTGAACATTAAATAAACATTGGATCACTCCTCTTTACTTCTGTCCAGCGAGCTTGAACAGAATCTGCTGGGTTTGTTTAACATGTTAATTCATGTAGTGTTTGAAGGTCAGACAGACTCCGTTTGGCTTCCAGCTCAACTCAAAATAATGAGTAAACACACAAAGTTCATTCCCTGTGCGGTGTGTGTGGAGGCATTTAATTGCCCGCCTTCATGGTCAGCACTTGGCGGTCTTGCTGCCGTGTTTGTTTGAGTATTTGCATCCGCCTGTACTCTAATCCTTTTGTGCATACGTTGCAGCACGCCGGCTGTGTTTGTGCACGTGGATGGTGCAAATTAAAGGCCCCTCACCTCTGCAAACGTATTCACGACATCTCCTCTGTTGCAAACAAAGATCAAGGCACTCAATTATTCAGCTCGCCGCCCTGAGCAGTGCACGATCGACGCGCGTGACTAACATGTTGCACCTCCTGGGATAAATCAGAACAACACTCAGGGATGTGCGACAAGTGGGCAAACTGGTGGGGACATTACATATGTAGCTGGAGTGCCTTTGGGAGGGAACAACCAATAAATCAGTCTGCATATGAGATAAAATCTATAGCATGTGTAACCTTTAGTGGAAGTGTTGAAGCTTTTATAAATTCGATTTCTGTTTGCATCCCTCTCTTTGTGTTTTGCTGTGACTCCCCTCGATGATTAAAAGCTTTAAGGTCTGCAGAGACCTGTTGTTGATTTGTATTAGATACGAATGAGCTAAACACAACAAGGCTAAGAGTCTCTATCCACAGTAGCAGCTCTTTAACACGAGATTGGTCTAAGCTAAGCATGCATGTTCACAGGTTTGCTACACACCCAAATTCTTCCAGCTTCTACATATTTACAAATGAAGCAGAGGACTGTACAGGACAGTCAGTGTTCAGGATAGAGTCTTTGTCTTTGATTTATTCAGCAGTGTAAGACTTAAATGAGATCAAGAAGACGATATGGGCATCCAGCTGTGACATGTAAGAACATCATTACAAAGAATAACACGCACAAGATGGATCAGAGTCTGACAGAGAGTAATAAACCAAACATACATTCATACATTTATTGTTTTCTCATCCACACAAGAACTTCTCGTGAATCGTTTGGTACCCACGACGAGCACTTTCAAAATACAGTATAGGAAATCATGAGCTCTAAAAACTGTACTGGAGGTTATTTCTTTTTTATGTAACTCATCCATTTAAATGATATTAAGGCTTAAGGTTATGCATAATTAACATCGGGTCCAGTTTGACTCTTCTATTTGAAGTTATTCGTGACATTTTCAGAGAAAAGTTGCGCCTGTTTTTGACAAAAATAAAACATGACAAGACATCAGAAATGTCACGTTGCTTCCTAAATGTCAGCACACACTCCAGGTCCCGTGTGTGAGGAACATTTACAGCATCTCAGTATGAGAAACTCACAAGATTAATTTAATGCAGTTTATTAATCTTAAATAATTTAAGGCTTGAACAAAACAACAAACCCATCCAAGCATTCGTCCGCTGAACCCTCTGGTTTCAAGGTTCACTCCTTGTCATCCACATAGAAAATCAAGACAATCCATTTACAAGTCAATATAACTCCACAAGAGTCTAAATGAACGTCATCAATCATCCGCCAATGGTGAATCTTAATATTTAATCAATAAGTACTCATCCAATAAACCTGATGAACTCTGAACACGATTCTCAGCTTTGTACTTCAAGGTTTCAGTTATTGGAATTCTGGATCATCGTTTTCAAAGGTCCAAAATTCACAAACACAGTTCCATAGTATTGTACCATAATGTAGTTATTAGCACCCACAGGCAGGTCAGGGGTCAGCCGCAGAGGACGCTTGTCCTTGGTGACGCGTCACACAATGTCTCGAAGGACAACATCGCTGATACGTTCAGTACAGTACGTACACAGCTGGTAAACACATTCCTATCATCTAAAAGCTCAGTATTCACATAAAAAAATGAGTTTTTCTTTCATTTCTCGTTTCATTCGTATGTTTGTGCAGAATGTATGTGGGCGCATCTGCTGCAGGGGGAACATTTATCTCAGCTTAAAGGTGAAAAACCCGTCTCCACACTTAGATCACGTTCACCATGCAGTCCTGAGGTTTAATGTTGGAAACTCAACACTGTATCCTCTGTTATAAGGTCGGTTCATTGTCTCTCAATGAGAGACACAATAAGCATCAGTGTATACCTATAATATACTCCACAGCAGATAATACAATCAATAAAATCACTTTTTTAAATCGATATTTTGTGCCTCATTATTGATTTTGATTTGTTTTTGTAAGTATCCGTGTAAAAAGCTGGATGATGCACACAGAGCAGGTCATTGCTGTGAAAACAAACCCTGCTTGAATCATTCAGTTTGAGGAAAGCTCACGTATCGATTCTTCTGTTGGCATAACAAACAGCGGTTAGCAGTTTGTATCTAAAGCCAGAGTCAGTGTGAACAGGACAGATGTTCACTTGGTATGCTGCCAGCCGCACATCTGTTGTGAATGTAATCTCACAATCGTCAGCTCTGTAGCCGGAGCAAATCACAGCAGATATCTGTAGGAAAATGAATTTTTCATTTATGTTAATGCTAACACCCATGCACAGTAAACCTTTCACAGTCATGTTGTCATCGATTCCCTCGCCTGCATGTTGTAAACTCATCAACGTTTCCATTTCCCAGAATGTAAGTCAAACAGCTATCGATGTACCTATGTTGGATTTTGTGTGTTATAGCTATCTAATGAGCTCTGTAATATATTCCCTGGTCCTGGTCTTGACTCAGTCTTGCCATGCTTTAGTCTTGGTGCTGGTGTTGAAGAAGTCTTGGTCTTGGTCTCGGTACACTCTGGTCTCGTTCATGACTTTAGGCGGTCTTGCCTACAACACTTTGCTGCACCCAATCAAAACTAACTGATGGTAAATTTTGTTCCCTAATCTTGATTATCAGATATTTTATAAACCATCCTAAGGCATTTTGCCTTGGCCTGCCAATATTTTCCAACCACCACCAATGAGAATAACTTGAAACAGTGCAAGAAAAGTTTTTCTGCCTGCCCTGTTTTTTAGGGAATTAGAATTTTCACTCTCATAGCCTTAAAATCTGCATCTCTTCCTTTCATCATGTGGGAACTTGGCCTAATAGCAGTCTAAATTTGGCTTGAAGCTCTTTCTTCCCGGACTCATCAATTAATAACACACAGCGACGGCCAAAGTTGAGATAACTCTATTAGCAACGATTGGCCCAGATGCTGCAAACTGGGGCTAACTCTCAGCCTAATTGGGTAAAAAAATAAAGCTCCCCAAAGAGCTATTAAAAAAAGCCCCTACATATGGGCCAGAGCTGGCTGACATTTCATATTCTGTGCAGCCAAATGTGCCGACTCAACCGGCTACCTGTGGTTCCATGGATCCATCTCTGTTCTTGTGTCTCCACAAATTGCAGAGGACATTGCTTTCTCGGTTTATTTGGTTTGGAGGATGACAACTCAAACCGTACCTGTCATTTTGTAAATAATTTAGCGCCCCTCAACACAGACCTAAATGTCAGAGAGATGGCGCTCTAAACACTTCCCATCAAAACTCAGTTAAAGCCAAACGTGGACGGTTTGTCATCGTTGTATCAGCTGCTACGCCACGCTCCGACTCGAGCGTTACGCCAACAGTGGCAGAGGCTCAACAGCACAGGTGGCTCCAACTCGATGCTGTGTGACAACGTAATTACAGCTGTCATCAATGATCCCGTCTCAATGAAAGACAACGATGCCGAGTGTCTAATGGGTCGTAATGAGGAAGATGTGGAGGACAAGTGGGAACAGGGTCAGAATCCTCCAAAGGGAGGTGAATTGGATACACATCCTTGATGCCCTCATTGCTAATGCGATGCCCCTTTTTAGGATATACTTGTTGTACTGGTTGTGATCCCAGCGGTATAAAGATATATATATACACACACGTAGTGTATGTCATGGGCTCCTTGAGTACACCTGGACTTCACTGCAGCAAAACCAACGTTTATAGCAAGAAAAATATATGATAAAAATGAAATATACATTTAAAGAGTTGGATCATCACATCACAGATTTTAGAAGCTCCAGACTGCACAGAAACTTTTTTAACTAGACCAAGAGTTAAAAGCCAAACCAAACGGTTTGGCAGATTAACCAAAGTACTGGACAAATATTGAAAAGTCACGAGGTGACCAAAGTCACTGGGTTTCATCTAAGATGAATATCTGCACTAAACCTTGTGTCGATCCAACCAGTAAATATTGAAATATTTCACCAGATACGTGAAGTTTTGATCTGCAGGCCGCCAGTTGTCTTGGTGTGGAAAATGGGGTTAAACGATCAAAGATGAAGAACCCCAAAATAAAGTAAATGTTTAAAGTGATTAATCCGATTAGTAATATTTTACATTCATCGCTCTTCTGGTCTCCGGGGGAATGCTTCACAAATATCATGCTCCATGCTGAATCTAACAAATTATGCCTTAAGTGATAAGATCAGATTTTAAACAAAGTTAAATATTGTCGATTATCTCTTATTATTTGTATACTTTGTGACCATATTTCTTTACCTGTCTTTGTCTTTGCTCAATTTCTTTCTTCGATATATAAAATGATCCAAACCTGATGATGCACAATTGCAAATCATTTAGTGTTTAAAGGAGCTGGCGTAGTCTCCCCTGAGTCTCCCCAGTACATGTAAGAAAGAAATGAATCATCTAAAAATCAATGGTCCTGTAACAGAGACTCATAACTTGTTTTGTTTTTCTCTGGGTTGCTCAGACTGTTCAATATTCCTTAATCAGTGATCTTAGATCTTTCTTGGCTTAATAATATCAGCTTTCACAGGTCCAACATATTGAAGACGTCTCAATGGACTCCAGGTCTGATTATGTTTAACACCATGAGGTGAGATTTGGAATATTTTTTTTTTGATTAATAACAGATCAGGGCTTGGATATTGCATGGATCGTGGATGGAGCTGAGCAACACATTGAGGGGAGCATCTGATCAGAGGAGGTTGGTGTAGTTTGAGGACGCCTCAGGAGACTTCGATGACTTACACAGAATCATTTAGTGAATACCTGATGAACCAAGTTCTGATGGCACGAGAATGCCATCTCAACTCAGCAAATTTGTTCACAGTTTACACAAAAAGAATGCCATCTCAACTCAGCAAATTTGTTCACAGTTTACACAAAAGGATGCCTGCAGCACATCGTGGATACTGTACAGAATATCCTTTATGTGCTTGTTGGCCAGAACTGATACGCATGCCATAAAATATCACTCTGTCTCGATCAAATTGGGAAGATGACCCAGATGAACAGAATTGCCAAATATTGTTGTGCCCCTGGCAAACAAATCTCTGACTAGACTCAATCTTCTTGCATTCCAGAAATATTGCTCTGCCTCTGTCAAATTATGCTGTCAACCATGTGTGCTCCAAATATTATTCTGCCTTTATCAAATTGACCTGTCATCTGGTCAGAACTCCCCTGCACGCCAGAAATACCGTCCAGTCTCAATTGAATTGACCAGCTGACCAGGTGGAAACAAATGTGTCAAATATCATTTTTGACTCCTGCAAACCGACGTCTGACCAGACGGACCTGTCCTGTGTTCTGGCCATTCGTACAAGAACTGTCCTGTATGTAACTGTGATGAAACAGGCAAGACTCTGCGGTCTGTCATCCGTCTAAATAGCAGAACGCTGGCTGACCACAGCTTCAGATTGTGCCGCTCACATTTGAATATGCTGCGACAGAGAGAATTTGCAGAATTCAAAAGGTCTTTTCATTTGTTTTAAGTTGGAGTAGTCGGTTAAGTCACGAGTCTCTGCACGTGCACACAAAAACACGTTCACTATCAACCCAAAGGAGTTGTTTTGCTGTTTTTCTGAGCTGCACCTCTCGGTGCTTCGATACTGAAGAGTCTGAGGCCCTACGGTGCTGATGGCACTCCACAAACACTCCAACTGTCCTGTATGCTAAATATATCACCCTGCTCACACCAAATCTACCTAATGAGTAGTCAAAACCACCCCGCATCCCTGAAATATCAACCTGTCAAAAAATAATGCAGTGCTGTTTGTCTGCAATCCTTAAAGAAGAGCAGTATTACATGTCGTCTCTAAAGCAAAGACTCAAACCTCTAATTTGAGTTTGAGGGCAGCGATTCGTTAATGTTGCTGAACTTCTAATTATTTTTATTCCTTTCTTTTCTAAGTTTCTTTCTTCATGTTGTCACACCGAGCAGAAACCATTCGTATTCTTCCCTTCTGCTCTGATACCTCACTCATATTATCTCTTGAGCTGAAAGCGACAGGTGAGACAGATGGAAGGCAAAGGAGGTGAAAGCAGTGTGATGTCAAAACCCGACCCAAACTCATCCTGCCGGGTCTCACAGGGCTCCGATTCTAACAGCGGATTGAAGGAGGAGATGTCTGAAAACCTGGGGTTGATGAAAATCAGAGATTATTCTTACCTGGAAGAACATCTCGTCAGATAGAGATACAGAAATAAATTGCACATCTAACTGAATGTAAAATGAGCTCAAGTCAATTTCATACATGAACATAAGTTCTCAGATATAAGATAAACCCATAAATGAAGTTTCATGTTGATGCTACACTGACTTTTACATACACACTATGTACCTTTGGGCTCTGAGTACGGTCACCCACGAGAAGTGTGTAATGCTTTATGGGCTACACACCAACAACTATTTCACTGATTTTGGTGAAATTGGATCATATTTTATAGAGAAAAAGTTTTCTGGTTTTCAGCTTCAACTCTGTGATTTACAGAGTTTCCTGATGGACAGTAAATACACTGAGCTGTGAGATTGTTGGTGTTTTACACCGGTACCACCATGTTTTGGACCACTATAGGAAGAGGAGGTTTTTTTAGGCTCAGTGAGGGAGAACGTGTGGCAATGGTGTGTGCCAACAAAGCGGGCAACGTAACCGGGCTCGGCAGAGCATGGCAGATGGGAAGAGACGGAAGAGGACGTTGACAGCCAAGAAAGAAGCCGCCGGACAAGAGTGTTACGAGAATTTTTAAAGAAGAACCCTTGAATAAGGAGGACTGGATTCAAAGTATCAAAGTTTAAGTTGAATTTATTATTTTTGTACAAGAAGGAGCATTTAACAGAGCAACACACACAGAGAAAAGGCTCCTCGAGGAGCTCTAACAGTTGGTTCTTATACAATTTTCTTAAAATGGACACCTCCCCACTGATAATTTCCTTCTTTGGTTTTCTGCTCAGTAATGAACATTATGTTTCTCGTCCAAAATGGCACTTCCCTAACCTGTCTCTCTTGTCCTTGAACTATTTTTTAATTATCTCTCCCTGCCAGCCTCAGTAAACACAGGCCAGACAAGGGGAGTGGGCCAGATATGCAAGAGTTAAAACATCCAAGAGTAAATGTGGGACTGACTTTTAGTGGTTGGTGAGAGCTTGGTGAAATAAAAGGCTGAAAGACAGACGCCGAGCTGCTGCTGGACTAGTCAGTGATATCAGCTGATTTCAACATGATGTCTAACAAAACAGACTTTTGTAAAAAGACAGACAAGCTTCTTTTTGGCAGAGTCTTAACCTCGGTTTCATAGATGTCGAACTGCCGCATCTTTGCTCAGTGCCTGAAGAATTCATGTGATACTGAGCAGTGGTTCTTCAAAGAGGCACATGTCAAGTTCAGTTCAGTCGGATCACGCTGTGAGAACTTTTAATGGCTTCAAGGGCGTCCTGCAGAGCAAGAATGAATAATGTGACACAGCACAGCTGCAGAAGGACTGAACTTCTGCTCAAAAGAGATGTCAGGCTTCATGTTTATGGAGAGGAACCTTTTTTTACTTTCTAATAATCCACATGTTGTGAGTAAAAACAGCTTTCTCCGGTCAAAATAAGCTTGAATGTGAAATTCAGACCGTGATGAAACAAGCAAGACTCTGCGGTCTGTCATCCGTATAAATAAAAACGCTGGCTGACCACAGCTTCAGATTGTGCCGCTCACATTTGAATATGCTGCGACAGAGAGAATTTGCAGAATTCAAAAGGTGTTTTCATTTGTTTTAAGTTGGAGTAGTCGGTTAAGTCACGAGTCTCTGCACGTGCACACAAAAACACGTTCACTATCAACCCAAAGGAGTTGTTTTGCTGTTTTTCTGAGCTGCACCTCTCGGTGCTTCGATCACAATGACACTCCACAAACACTCAGCATGAGGAGGGTCCATGACAGAGAGAGAGGCCGTGAACGCTGAGAGACAGACAGACGGATGCAGTGTGATGCAGGAGCGACGCAGCACTTCCTGTCCAAGGTGCTCGTGATGATAATAAGCTCACTTACACACACACACACACACACACACACATACACACACATTTACACACCAGCATCACAACCACAGACAGCAAGATTTGGTTTGTCACAAGACCTGATTCAATCAATTAAAAGAACATATAATGTGACAGAGTTAAAAACACATAATTTATTGCAACCAAAACAAATTAAAAAATGTGAATTTTGGACTGTTTCCTGAAACTCTGCATGTGTGAGGTCATGTCTTGTTTTGTGTTTTTGTCTCGTCATTTCCTGTTTTATTTTGAAAAGTAACTCTCTTCTGGTTTCAGGTCACCTGTCTGATTGTCCTCCCTGATCACCGCCTGTGTGCACCTGGTGCTTCCCTCCATGTGTTTAAATAGCCTGCGTGTCCTTTGTCTCGTGCCAGTGTGTTCGTCTCTATCGTCGTACCGACCCGTACTCTAGATCTTTGCCACAGTTTTGAGTTTTATCCTCGTAAGAGTGATTTTCCTTTGTGACTTCATAGTTTTAGTATTCAGTTTGATAGTTTTGTTTTCGTCTGTTGGGAGTGATTTGGTGTTTTTTCAGATTGAATCCTTCTTAGCCGAGTGTTTCTTAGTTTTCTGTATTTTCCCAACCAGGTCTTGTTTCCTCCCTTTTGGAGCGCCTTTTGTTTGTTAGGACGGATTACCTCGATTCTTAGATTAGGACAGGTTAGTTTGTTTAGTTAGTGAAGTTAGTAGGTTCATAGAGTTTTTTTCCTCCTTTTGGAGCAACTTTTCTTTTCACAGCCATGTCAGGAGTTTTTTTGTAGCACTTCACTCTGTTCAGAGGATTACGCTTGATCCCATTCCTGAATAAAGTTCACTTTAATTACATCGGCTCTGTGTCCTGCCTTGAGCCCGTCACCTTCCATCAATCATGCCTTGTTTCACTCCAGTCTTAAGCTTTTTATTTATTACGTATAACTGCCTTTTATTTCTCTGCTATGCTCCACAGGCAGACAGTATTCAAACTTTTGAAACTAACTCGTTCAATGTTTCTGTGGCGCTCTGCAGGCGAAGCACTGTTCATTGAATGACCTCAGCTGCTTCCATAAAGCTGACTTCAAGCTAGATTTTAAAAATGTTTTAATTATTTCTGCTCCAGAAATCACAAAAAAAAAATGTTTTCATGCTCACAGTATTAAAACCAAATTAGCGGCTTAAGGTCAAACAGCTCGAGTTTCTAAGTCGTGTTTCAGCTCAGCACAGTTTGAAGTTTTCACTCTTCTGGCTTGCTAATGGTCGACTGAGGCTTGAAAGAGCGAGTTCTGAGTAAGTGCAGAGGTCTCCGAGCTTGATAAGCCTCTCTATAACTCTAGTTTATTACTCGCAGCATTGAAGAAAGTGGTGTAGCGCTGCTGTGTTTCTGCAAACATTAAAAGCCCATTTGAACTCACTGATAATAAGTACAGCCGATGCTCAGTTCATACTTTCTTATTGCTGAATTAATTAAGTGGAGAGGAAAAACTGCAAAGTGTGCTGCCAAGACGCTCCTAGGAGACACACTACTCAAATTCGTTCGTTTTAGTGGACGATTAGGTGGTAACGGAGCAGTTTTAGACTTAATTGGGATGACAGCTAATGAGGAGAGGAGGAGGGGGATAAAGATGAAGACAATCTGGAAGGAAAAAACCTTGATGCATGATAAATAAGACCAGAACGAGAAAGAGATGCAAACAGGGAAAAGGCAGGTTGTTATTTGTGGTTGTATTTATGATCGAAGACATAAAGAGTAGAAGTTGATTCGCAGCCTGCAAACTTCAAGAAGAAAAACAGAAACAGAGATGAGAAACCATCCATCCACAGCTGCTATGACTCCTTTATTTTCAGCTCTGAAGCTTTTATTTTATATTATTTTTCGAGAATTTCTCCCTCGTTTGACTCGATGTTGAACTTCACCTTCCCCTGCATGTCACCGTCTGCCAACCCCTCGCTGTGAGAGCTGGCAGAGGGAAGAAAGGTTGAACGGAAAGTGACAGACAGAAGAGTCGAGGAAAAAGCAGACGCGAGCGCTGGAAATCACGTCTGCTGTTACTATCACACTTTGGGTAATGGCTGGAATAATTTCTCCATCCTTAAAAACTAAAATGATACGGTGCACTCAGCTCTGCCGGGCGCATGGGGGAGAGGGTCCTGATGGACGTGCTGCTGAACAGAAAATAACAGATGATGGATAGTCAAAGAAAAAAGATAAAGGAGGCAGAGGAAGAAAAGAGCAGCAGCACACAGATGCATGTTTACCCGAGAATACATGCTGTTCTCAGCGCGGTGGTAAGAGTGATTTCGGTGAAACTGGATCATGTTTTATGGAGAAAATGTTTTCTGGTTTTCCCTCTGAAAGTCAGACAGGGAGAACATGCAAACTCCAAACCCATCTGGAGCCAGCTGGTAGGACCTCTTTGCTCATTTACATTTAGTCATTTAGCTGACGCTTTACAAATAAGGAAAACAATCAAGGTACAGCGTGACGAGGACATGTTAGAGCAGCATTAAGTACTACTCTCATAAAGGCGGGGTAGATTTATGATGTCCAGGTGTTGGTAGTGTTGGAGAGAAGGTCCTCTCTGCAGAGCTGGAGGTCTTCAGGAGGTTTGAAGGTAGAGAGGGACGCCCCTGATCTGGTAGGACCTGGCAGGACGTTCCACCAACGGGAACAACAGTTTGGATCGCCCTGAGCGAACAGGTGGCAGAGCCAGGCGTCGTGAGGTACCATGTGGGTGCAGAACATGTAGGAAAGCTACATAATGTGTCTTATATAATTCATGCATGTCAGCGTGCTCATTGAGCTCATTGACTCGCTCGCTCACTGTTCGTGATCGGAATATAAAGAAACTAACCCTGCAGCAAACCCTCAGCATGACAGGTCACAGCAGTACAGTGTGAACCACGACGCTCTAATTGGAAACGTTGCGTTGACGTATGTTGGCTTCAGTTACACAACAGATGTGCGCGTGGATTAAGTGGATGTTATGACAGCCGCTCTTGAACGCCACATCAAAAGATGCTGTGATTAAGGACACGAGACAATGGCTTCGCTATTGAAAGAAATTATGCAAATAAGTCATCACATCGCAATTCTCCTGACATATTTCCCGCAGAGCGCACTCTTCTTTAATTACTCTTCGCCAGATAAAGGGAAGAGACAAAGGAAGATGAACGGAAGGAAAACAGGAAATGGATAAATGAGATGTGAAGGAGAACAGAAGAGGAAAACAAGAGGAATGGTTCACGGGCTGCTGCTAAATCCTCTTAAAACTCATTATGTGCCAAGTGCGTATACATATAAACAGTAATTACACAGTATAATGTGTAAATATGAAGATGTTTGTGTCCATGAATAAGGCTGATGGTGATAAACAACATTTAAATACAGGACTTTTATTTTTTTGAACAAGTTTTATGTCCGTTCATGTAAACCAGGGGTAGTCAGTGATGATGTTTAAGGTGCATTATAATTTATTATTTTATATTTATATATATATATATATTAAAGCCCATATAAGCCCATATATATATATATATATTGAAGCAGCACTGCCATTGTTAGGGACATAGGCACTGTGTGAAGTCAACAACTCAAATCAAACAAAACTATAATTCAACGTCATGGCAACAATATTTATTTCCAGTGACACTCTGGAGATCTACATACAATCATAAATAGTAAATCAAATAAGAGGTAATAGGAAAAATAGGAAATAATAAGAAAAAATAAATAATACATGTTGACCTGGCTGCAATCTTCCGGATTAAAAGTCGGTTTATTGGTGTCAACTTTCCGAGAATGGGTCCAGACCCGGAGCTCAGTCCGCCTGTTACTGACCTGTGGTCTGAACGTTGGTGAAGACAGTGAAGACAGTTTACAGGAGACGAGTTCTTCTGACATGAAGAGGTTCTTTACAAAAGAAGAATACGTGTGCATGAAGTGCTGATTACGTTCAGGGTTCTTCACTGTGATTGAACCGGTTACTGATTCCCCTGAAGTGTTTTCATCATTATTTGTTCAAACACCGTCCTCTCAGTCAGTGCTGCTTTATTTTTAGTCTTAATTAACAATAATCACGTAGCTTCATGTCGAACACAAACTAGAAAACTTTTGCAAAGAGTGACGATCTTGCAGGATCTCTGCAACTAGAATTTTCATGTTTTACATCTTAAGATTTATATTTTCTATTTAAAGAAATCAGCATCCATCTACGCCACGTCTCGCCTCAGCACCTGGTCCAGGTGGAGCCTGTAGATCCTCGTCAGGCCGCTGATTAAAAAATAAATAAAAAAAAACTGCTTCTGGCAGAAATTTGATGTGATTAATGGAACCAAAGACTTCCTGGATCACCTGCAGGTCAAGATGGGAGTTAGTGCATGGAGTCCTCATGTCTGCTGGCTTCATGCCACACACACACACACACACACACACGCACACACACTCAAATGGTCAGCACTCACCGATAGCTCCAACATAAAAATGTCAGACCTCAAGTAAAATTATTTTCACATGCTCTGTCACACACACACACACACACACACACACACACGCACACTCACACTCACACACACACACACACACACACACAAACTCACACAGACTCCCCCTGTGACTGTCTCCAATTACTGAGCAGGTGCACCTGAGCAGGTCTTTTAGAAAAGGTCACTCATGTCGTGTGTGTGTGTGTGTGTGTGTGTGTGTGTGTGCGTGTGTTTTGTGTACTCGCTATGCCCTCAATTTCAGCACCAATCTTCTGTCATGTTTCCTTTTAATTTACCTCAAAGGCAAGCAAATACTTGACGATAGATACTAAGCGGCTTGGTTGGTCCGTTTGCATCACAGGTCCATGTCTACAAGCGCACACACACACACACACACACACACACACACACACACACACACACAGTCTGAGGAGGGTTCTTGCTTTAACGCTCAGTCACATCCAATATGTCAGTTTCTGCCCCGGTGCTCAGTGGACAAACATGGAGCCTGAAGTGATACCTCGCCCTCGTTAGCTGCGTCAAATAATCACAGGGCCGTGCTGAAGTTTGTGATGAACGTCACCACCAGCAAACAATCTCAACTTTATACTCCCGCTCAAACAAACAGACACAAACCAAAGGAAGCTTCTTCAGATTTTTGCAGTGCAGACTTCAAACCAGCCCAGGCGTCAGAGCTGGGCTCACAGATGAATCCATTTGATCATAGTTTAGTCCATGAGCTCAACCTGCACAGTGCCCGGTCTCACAGATTTCAGTGGCTGAGTGTGGATATATGTATACACTCCTCCAGCTGGAGACCACCCCACCCCCCAACTCACTGATAAAGACAAATGCCATTTTATGTTTTTCAATCAGCTCTGGATCACAGATGACATCCTCTCTGTGGGTTTTGTTGTTGTTGTTGTCGTTTGGAGGACTAACACACAAAAGAGCAGGAGTGTTTCACAGAAAGGTCAATGTTACTTTGGCAGAGGGAAAGGGAGAGAAGAGGCAACGGCAACACAGCAAACAATGGATGTGCTGCAGCCGGAAAGGTTAGAAAGGAGTCGAGCAGAAAAGATTTAATGGATTTCATTTTCTCTTTTTTTAAGTTCAAGGGACATTTTCATGTGAGGTCAAATGATCTGCTATGTATACAGTACCTGGAAACCTTCTCATTCAAAGGTTTTTAGTGTTTTCTACATTGTACATGACCAAACTGTCAGTCACTTTGTAGGTGATGCAGTGTTCCTGACGCGTGTTCTATTAAAACAAGAATCAGACTTTGGGTGAGATTCCCATTTATTGAATAGTTGAACACTGTTAGTTACATATCTTGTCTTGTCTGGTTGTGTCATGTGTTCCCCTCACCTACAAAACTAGACGAACCTTGCATGAGCTAATTAAAACACAATAAACAAAACTCCCCCTAGGGATTGAATCAACGTTTAAGTGGCATCTATAGTAGCCACGCTTTGCTTTGCACACTCACTCAGCTTCATGAGGTTGTTGTTTGAATGCCGAGCACTCTGCGGTCCAATTCATCCCAAAACTATCTCAGTTGGTGAGTTGATCCCCGGCTCCTCCGCGTGTCGGAGTGCCCTTAAGCAAAAATAATGAACAAATTGCTCCCAAAGTTTGTGAATGTGTATGAATGATTAGCTCCCAAACTGATGAGCTGTTCCTTGCGTGGCAGCCAATGCCGTCAGTGTGTGAATGGTTGAACATGATATGTCGCGTTAAAGTACCATGAGTAGACGGTATAAGCACAGTCCATTTACTATTTATCATGTCACCTCAGTGGAAAAAAGTTTTAGGTTAGGTCAATTTAGGTTTCCACAGGATACGTAATACAGCTAACCTTGTAAGATATTATATTCTGAAAAGCCTTTAGTCGTGAGTTTTAGTTTCTGAATTAAAGAGATACAAAGCTGCCAACATGTCCTCACATTCAAGGTGAATACCTTTTGTCTTTGCATTAAAAGCTGACCTGATCTCACACACCTAAATAAAGAGAAGTTATACAAAACACACCTGCAGAGTGAAAGACAGACAGAAAAAACAAAAAGGTGAGATTCATGTCTCATCTGAAGTCTTTTCAGGCAGGTTTTTACAAAAGATGAGCCAGCCTTAGGTCATGACACACAGATGAATGAAAGTGTCCATTGTAGAAAAGGTGTTTGAACATCATGCACTAAAACATCTATGCCACACTGCATGATGAGTTAGTGAGTTGTCTGTTGATCAGTTTCTCAGAGTCTTGAACAGGCAAGCCAAGACAGATATACTGTAGGTCTGCAACAATTTAGGTCTAGGTTGTCGCCCGTCTTGAAGAGTGTGATGATAGCTGCAGATTTTCAGTCCTGGGGTGATTCATGAGTCTGCAGGGAAAGGTTGAACAGACAAGCAATGGGAGCAGTGATAATATCATCCAATCCAACTGATTTATGAGGATCCAGTTTGAGCAGCTCCCTACGCACCTCAGCGTCCTGCACTGGCTGGAAGGAGGACTTGAAACCGTGTCAGCAGTAGCACCTACAAAGACCTGGTCATGTCTTCTTAGGTATGATAGCTACAAACTTACCAAAATGTTTATTCTCCAAGTTTGATTCTCAGGGTTCTGAGCACAAACAAGAACGCTCTTAAACCTTTTCTACTAGTTCTACTTTTGTAGTTTTTGTAGAGGAGTAAGGACAGATTAAAAGGGGGCATTCATCTCTAAAAAAACAAAACAATGACCTCCCTCGTACTTCATTTGAGTGGAGTCTTGCTTAGCTCAGAGGTCTGCAGTAACAATGTCAGAGATGTGAAGTAAGCGTCTGGAACATTTGTACGCTCGACCCGAGACCTTCGGCTGAAAGATGATTAATAATGTGAGCAGAGCCTTGTCTCTGTTATTAGTGGTTGCTATCTGGTCATGCCACATCTTTTGTACTTACTGTACTTAGCAAATGCAAAATGTAAGATGGATATGAAGCCTTGCAGTCTATGGATGCATGCTGTAGATTTTCTGGTGAAAAATGCCAAACCATGACGGTAAAACACCGTAAAATATGCCACGTCGTATTTCAGTACCTTTTTATTTATACAGTTTTAATTTAAATTCATATTATTATTATTATTTATATTAGAGACAAAACACTGTAATATTTAATCGAATATTTTACTGTCATGGTTTGGCGGTTTTTCACCGTTAAAATCTACAGACGTTTTAAAGTTTGGACTGGAACACCGACCTCAAAAGTAAAATCAGCTTCACTAATATCCGACCGGTACGCTGTGGTAAAATTCTGCCAACCTCAGTTGTTTACAGATTTTCACTGTAAAACCATTTCTCCACGGAGTCCAGAGGGCAGAAAGCGAGATCGAAAAAATCTGTTTGTGCAAAATGCTCTCCGCCTCAGGCTTGAATAAATGATCGTTTAACCAGCTGGACCTGATGAAAACCATTTGCAGTTTTTTTCCCCTCTCAGGTTCATAACTTGGGAACCATTTAACGTCCACAAATGAGACTCATATAATTAAAAGCAGCAGGACTTGGTCTTTCAGAACCTGCTGGCTGATTTTTTCTTTCCTGACATTTATATAGAACATTACATAGTCGTGTTGAAACTGCAGCCCCTGCACGTAGGTATTGGCTTATAATATCCCTGTTTATTTGCACTAGAGAGATAGTGGGGACCGGTATCAATCAGTCAGGCTGATGCACACCAGGAAGCGGCTCTGAAAAGCCTCTGCCAAGACTCCACAATCCTCTAAATCCTCTTTTTCTCCCTTCATATTTTTATGATGTCCCTACTTGAAAACCATATTTTTTTGCAAGTAAGCTCCAGTATTAACCAGCTGTACCATCATATAGACAATTAAATCTGCAGACATGATTATGAGATTTCTCTCCATGGCAACAGTTTTTAATTTGCAGTCAAGAGGTTGCAAAGCAAGAACATGATCGGTCTGTATGAGGAGTGTGTGGCATACCACACATTCAGGAATAAAAGATAAAGACGTGGCGAGTCTGAGCAGGTCCCATCACGCTCTGATCCGACCTGAGAACTCTGCTGAGCTGAGCAGCTGGGAGAAAGACAAAAGATGGAAGTGTGAACAAATGATACAGCGAGGGAGAATCTGTGGGAAACACTTGATGGGAGGCTGAGTGACATTCAGACTGAGGGAGAAGGACTGAGTGTGAATTACTGAGGAGGGATCTCACAGTGGTGAGATGAACAGTGACAGAGAGAGAGAGAAAGGTGAGGCACTTTTAGTCCATTTTCTGTCTTCATCATGTCTTCATCCATCCACACCAACGGGCAATTTAGAGTCACCAATTAACCTCCATCTCTTTGGACTGTGGGAGCACCTGCAGAGAACCCACACAGATTGCATATATAAATATAAATATCTCTTTTATATATATAAAGATCATATTTTCTTAGTCCTTTGCCAAGATGTTCCATCCACCCGACAGGTGTGTCATAGGACAGGTACTGTATGTATTGGACTGTAAAATGTGCAGCTATGTCTTTTCTCAGACACTGGACTGTGGCTATTTTACATCAGAGCCAGCAAACTCATGACCCACAGTACTTTGGTATATCAGCCAATCAGAAGCAAAGACAGCAATGAGTACTGACCAGTCAGAGGCAGAGCAGGGAGGTGTCAAACAGAGACAGAGGGATCTGCAGTTTCTCCTGAATGCAGCTTCGTCTGAAGGATCTGAAGCGTTCCCAGGGTAGATGCCCCGGGGTCGCCTCCTGTGTGGATGTGTTCAGAATACCTCCACAGGGGAGGCATCCGGATCAGACTGAACCACCTCAACTGGCCTCTCTTAACACACGCCGGCACCACTTCTTCTACTTTGAGACCCCTCCAGATATTTGAACTCCTCAGCTTTATTCTGGATTTCCAGTTTGTATTATGCAGCAATAAAAAAAAGAAGACAGCAAGCTAGTAGACAAGGATGGAAACAGTTTAAAATACTCGGCTTTACAAATGTTTTATGTGGAAAGGAACGAACTCGACAGGTTCGTCTGAGCTCTAACTTTGGTTCCACCGCTGGTTTCTGGATTGACCTTTGATAGAAAGGAAGCTGAAGACGATGAAGCTAACACAGATAATCTCATTGAACATAGAAGCCTTAATATATGTTCAGTGGAAACCACTGACATTTCTCTGGTTATTGTGTCTCTTGTAGCATTTCGGGTCCGTGAACCTGTTCCTGTTCCATCCCGGGGCTTCGAGAACAACATCAATATATCTGTCTTGGTCTTCTGCCAAGGTTTCTATCAGCTGTGTGATTGTAATTCTTGATGATGGGCAACAAATACATTAAATTAATCAAGTTAGGGTCAGAATATAATTCTGTAATATAAATAAAAGTCCCTTGTAACTCTGCGTGACATTTATTTTAATTTAATCCAGTTCAGAAAACTGAGATCAGCAAGTGTTTGTTAATCACATTTCTCCGGGAGTCAACAGGATCGTCATGAACATCGAACATTTTCGAGATATGACCTTATTACTGATCAGTGGTAATATTATCCTGTTCGTTAACGGGCTCTATGATGCTACATCGGTGCGGTAATTAAATTGTTTGTGCAGTGAGTGCTGGGAAAACAGCTCCATCTGTCAAACTGATCTTGTAACTAAACACATGGCGGGAAATGACGTTCGCTGAGGTTTTCAGTGGGGCACGTTCTACGAGGAAATGAATGAATTACGGAAAGCGTATTATCATAATTGCATTTGTGTTATTTCCCCGGAGTCCCTCGTTTGCCTGCGCTCCTCCCAAAATAACACAAATGAACAAAGCAAAGACTCGCTATCGGCTTCCTGTGCCTCCGTTTGAGAGCGCTCAAACATTTGATTTAAATACACAAACAGGAGCACTATCAGCAGAAATAGGCTGCTTATCATGCAGAGCAGTGATATTGGATTATTATGGATTATTTTTACTGATGCATGAGGTGCAGTTAATTTTAGCTTTTTTTTGTATTCACTGCTTGGTACTTTTATTAGTTGTCATACTCAGACCTTCCTCCACACTTCATCAGCACTTGAGCTGGAGAAAGATCTGGCTCAACCCCTCACCCTCTGGCTTGTTTGTGATTCTTTAAACCAATCACAATCGTCTTGGGCGGCGCTAAACCCTGGATTCAACCATCAGACGCCTTTCTTCCTCTTCCTGTGCCACGTGTGAAGGAGAACTGTGTCGATGAATGAAACGCCAGAAACATGTGAAAGGTGTAGAGCCAGTGTTTGGTTCATCTGTTCTGAACCACTGTAGAAACATGGTGGTTTAACATTGCGGACTGCGAGGACAGAGGCCCCGGCGGGACTGAGTTAAGCTCTGAAGCACTGACATAGCAGACAAGTCATGTAAAAAGAGACTTTTCCCCATAAACTTACATCGTGACAGAATGTTAATATGTAGAAATGAGAAGCATTTGATCAAGAAGTCAAGACGTTAGCAGCGTGAGTCTCTATTGGCCACAAGACAGTGGAAGAATATGTGGAAGATTCAGGTAATTTTATGCATTTTTTAGCTTCATGTGTCACTGAACATCTCCAGCGCTGTATCCAGTTCTCCTCATACATCCGTGAAGAGGACCTGCGTCTGTAGATATAAAAGACTCATTCTAAGGGAACACAGCGGTTCTTATTTCACGTGATTATACATGAAGGAGAACATTGTTATGCAAATCGTATTCAACTTCTGCCGTATTCGTTAAATGGAGCCCCGTTCATCTGACGCACTGGACCTTTAAGTCGGTGTAGATGTAGATCATTGTCCTGACAGACACACACCACACAAAACATTCTCCAGATGTGACTTCAACACGTTTGGCATAAATTGAATAAAATAAATGAAGTGCTTTATTTTAATTTGAGAGTATTACATGCCTGTAATTCATGGCTTTATTAATGGTTAAAAACTAAATGATTTAAGGATCACCAATAAAGACTCTTGATTTATCTTCTTGCACAGTATCTAGACTAAAATCTATTTATTAACCATTTATATTTTTCATTCAAAACCCTCAAACATCTGAATGATAAACCTCAGTTATCATGACTGATAACCGCTCTATGAAGCATTAGTAAATGAGCTGCCTCTACATGTTTGATCCATCCGACAGTCTTTTGTTTTCTGCTGTGTAATGAGCGTAAACTCTTCGAGGCTTCTTCTTCTCTTTCTCCTGCTTAATCAGGTTGGTTCCACTGTGACAGCTGAGTCCCGCCGTGCCCGCTTCAAAACCTTTTTATGAACCAACACTGCCATCTCCTGATACAGACACACATGACACCTCATGGACTCACTGACACTAGGTCTGGGCGACCTATAACTATATCTGTGTGAAGCTCTGTGAACTTCCAGCACAGCTCGTGTTGGGGAGGAGGTCCTCTCTGAAGAGCTGGAGGTCTTCAGGAGGTTTGTGAAGGTAGAGAGTGACGCCCATGATCTGGTAGGACATTCTACCAATGGGGAATAAGTTTGAATTACCCTCAGCATACAGGTGGCAGAGCCAGGTGTCATTCATTGGCACAGCACAACAGTCAGGAGGTAACATATGCCGGTACTGTAGAAGGGCGTTCAAGTAGGTGGGTGCAGAACTGGAGAGAACTCTGTAGGCCAGCATTAGCAATCCATGATGCCAATAGATAGGCAGATCCTCCTAAACACACTGGACCTTTAAGCCAAAGGGAGCTGAAGATTCAAGAGATGTAGGTTCATCACTACCCTGAACAACACACTGCCGTGTCATAAAAATATGAATAATAATAAAATAATAATAGCCACTTTAAAAAATGACTTTCCAAGGCTAAGAATATCAAGTTGCAAGACACTATCTTTATTTTTACATTTCTTTTTTTCATTTTAAACCTTTAAAGTGGTTCTTGAGAGAGCTGTCTTCCTTCCATCGCGCATTAGTTGAGGGACTGCTTGTATGAGTTCAGACCATTGAATATCTCTGGATGTCTGCACTCTCCTCTTCTCTCTCCAGTAAACCACCAAAATGACCAGTGCAATGACGCATGTGATGCTATAAGTGATCAGCACCTGTGTGTTTAGACAGAACAAACACACCACTGGTGAGTGAGAGAAATATTTAGATCGTTGCATCAACCAAACCCATCGAGTCCAATCAAAACCCTACTGCGTAAATCCAGCGCTTCCTTCTGACATGCTGGTCCGGCACGGTCTGGTTTCCAGTTGAGTTCCACTGGGCCAGAGAGCTTTCGTAGTCGAGATTGAGAAACCCGTCGGGCAGAACGTGGATTCCCCAGTATACCCTCTTCACCCTGCGGAAGGAGGCGTCCTGCACATCGCAGCGGTAAGTACCTAAAAATGATGTGATCAGTTAATTCATTGGATATTTGTTCATCCTCTAACCCTGCCTGTGAGCTCACCAGGAAATTTGTAACGTAAACCATGTGTGCATAGGTGTGTTTACCTGCATCCTCCTCCGTGACAGGGTCCAGAACCACTCGGTCCAGAAGAGGAGCATCCCGACGAGTAAACAGAGTGTCATCAGAGCTGATTATTCCTCGGGCGTAACGCCATGACACCCTGGGACATGGAAAAAAAAAGTCCTGTACCTCTATGGAAAGGAGTAGGAGTAGGGAGAAGGGTGTGTGTGGGTGTAGTTTTGCAGGATGACCTGAGTCCTCTCCTCCACCCTTACCTCCAGGAGAACTTCCCCATCGCCTCCATGATTTCTTCCACACAGTCCATCTCCACTCTCTGTCCTGACGTCACGGTCATCGTCCTGAGTCCACACTGCCACGACTCCTGACACTTCACCTTCCGAACACGACACTCCTTCGACAGCTTTAAATAAAATCACTGTTTTTAAAACTCCGAGCTGTAGATTTCTCCATTTAGTGCTATACTTCTAAGACGTCTCTACCATACCTCCGCTCCATCTTTGCTTCTCGCATCCTCTTCCATCGCCGTCTCACCGTCCTTTAGGAAGCACATGGTTTGAGTTTTAATGCCCAGCCCGCAGGTGGTGCTGCAGGGGGAGCTGTCAACAATGACCTCCACGGGCACTTTATCCACCTCCTCCGGGTGAACTTGGGTCAGGGGATGGAAGAGGAGGAGGAGGAGGTGAAGCCATGTAGTCATACGCTGCATTTTCAAAGTTGATGGTAGATCTGCAAGAAACACAACATTTCCCACTCAGTGCTGAAGTCAGTTATCACAAAGAATGCACACTATTGTTTTTCTTATCGCTAAGCAACAAGATGTGTCTACTGTACCCTAATATTTAAACAGGTGTATCTACATTAACTCAACCAGGCTGAGTGAAACTTAACTTTGTGTTTTCTGTGTGATATGCTCAATCAGAAAATAACTGAACGACACACAGCAGCTCTCACCGTTTAAAGGTCCAGATGAAGCTCCTAAGGAAATCAAAGCATACTCAACTTCTTAGTAAATCCAAAGTCTGATACAAACTGAAGACGTAAAAGATGTTTGGATAAGTCCAAACTGCTGCATCTGATAGTCAAATATAGTTTGAATAAAAATTTCTTGTCATGACAACCATTCTTTGCATCTCAGCTGTTGGTTGCCATGGCGTTGTTGTTGCATGAAACTTGTGATTCTGCAGCATCTTTCATGACAGTTTTCCCCTCTGGTGTTGATCAAACCAGTAAAAACGGTGCATAGTGTTGCAGTTTGTAACATGACCACTAGGTGTCAGACAAATACCAGAGAGAAAGCACAGCAGAGAACAGCTGTCCTGTGAAGTGACTGCGGCCTTCAGTCCATAAATGTAGAAATGAATCAGTCAGATTTGTTTGTAAAATCATTTCCGGTTAATAAGCGACCAAACACACACACAGTGTAGAATATGGGGCAATAACAGAGATAAAACAAACACTGAATTAAAATGAATGATACAAAACAAGAAACATTAATAACAGCTGTGATACAATTGAAGCTTAAAAGCAACAAAAGTTGTTCACAAAGGAAATGACCTGATGAAAATAAGTTAGAAATGTGCAGAGCTGCAGATGTTGGTTTCCTATTAAGAAGTTAAATTCAATTCAATTTTATTTATATAGCGCCAAAACAAAAGTTATCCCATGACTCTTTCCACATAGAGCAGGTTTGGACTGGACTGTACTCTTTATAATATTATCTACAGAGACTCAACAGTTCCCACTATGAGCAAGCACCTGGTGACAGTTGCAAGGAAAAACATTGTTTTAAACTTTAATTTATTTTCTTATTTTTTATTAAAAGTGTGTATGAATGTGTTTGGGTCATACGTAGTGTGTGTTTTTGACTTATTTTTATCATTCTATGATTTATTGTTGCCTTATTTAATTAATTTTTATGTATTGTTTAACTTTAAATTTGAATTATTTTATATTGTCTTGTCTTTTAAATGTCCGTGTTCTTAAATCTTATTTATCCTGCTTTGTTGTGTGTTTTTTTAAACTCTCATTTTAAAAGGTGCTATATAAATAAAGTTATTATTAGCATTATTATTACTATTATTATTAACAGGCAGAACTCAAGTCTCATCCTTTTATTTCCCTCCCTTATAATAAACTGACAAACATAGCCCAGTATCATAAATCACAGTTTGCCTCTTAGACCCTCGATTCAGGTAAGAAAAACACCTTGAACCACAGACTTCACTCATTGGCCACTGAAAGCATATGAGTCATTTCTGCTGGCAGACTAACAATGCACCATTATCTTTATGTGGCCCTCAGGTCCACTGAAGGATCCATTTCATGATCTATGGTTCATCCCTACTCAGAGGTTTCCAAACCCGCCTGGTTTCCCGGGTCCAAACACTGGTATCACACTCGTGTTAGAACATTATAATGGGCCGGGTTATTTTTAAACCCTGAGTGCTTCTGCCACCAATACTTGGAAAATGACCAAGACACAGAAAAACACAAAGAAAAGAAAAAAAGAGAGTCACAAAGATGACTCAGCGTCGGTGGGGGACTGGAACATGTTCAGTAGCCAGTAACAGTGGCCTACTTGGCAGCCCAGACAAACTCAGAATGTGGTCAACACCGCATGTCTAAGTGTGTGTGAACAAATGTAGATGGGATGAAGAGGAGGCATAGGAAGAGGAGGAGAGGATGAATGGGGTGATGTGACAGAGGAGAGGTGGAAAAGTAGGAAGACAAAGCAGATGAGATGTTGCATAAGAGCAAGAAGAGGAGGAGGAGGAGGAGGAGGAGGAGGAGGAAGAGGAGGAGGAGGAGGAGGAGGAGGAGGAGGAGGAGGAGGAAGGACCGCTCACTAGGAATTACACATCGGACGATTCCACACCTCACAATTTAAGTTCCAACGTGTCGTTTATGTAGCAAGGTGGAAATAAATCTTTGTTTTTGTGACGTGCAATAAAGTGACAATTTAACACACTGTGCTGTAAATATCTGCATGTAGAGGAAGAGCAGTGCATCAATCAATCAGTCAGACTTTATTTATGTAGCACTTTTCAAAATGTAGCACAAAGTGCTTTACACAATAAAACAATAAATAACCCACGCACACACCCCCACACACAAACTCCTTTATGAATAAAAAGAAAATGTTATGTCATCATAGAAAGGACGAAAATACAGGACAAGAAAAGGACATTCCAGATAAATCATATAACAGATTAAAATGTCAATTTATAGTTCAAATAAAAGTTTAAAATGTATAAATGGACGGAAAGTACGAGGAGACTAAACAGTGAGATGAATCTATCTGAAAAAGTCTGAGGTCAATCCACAGCTCTCTCCATGACTTGTGTTTGAGCCGGCACAGATTCATCAACTCTTTCAGCTTCCTGTTGCATGAAGGTGTGGTTTATGACACACAACTATTTATACCGTTGCTCAACTTCCTTCCAGAAAGCAAAACTAGTCGGTCGCGTTGCTCAGCTGCACAGAGAGAGAAGCCCGGTTTAAAGAGCTGTGGTTCAGTTATGGTTTTAGGTTTAAAGCTGGCACCGTGGAGAGAAACAGAGTTATCTCAGAAACAAGGAGCTTTGCATTTTAAAGTTTGCATTAAGTGAAGAGTTAAAGACTGAAGGTGAACAGGTTTAGGTTTAACAGATGCAAAGAAAGGCTTAGGTGAAGTCAAATCAAGGTGGTTTATGGTGAAGCATGTCATTTCCTGACATGAGGTTTGAACTTTGAGCCGTCGGTGGATGTTGTCGTTGCTTGTCTGGCAGAGGAGAGCGATGACCGAGCACCTGCTGAAAATACTGGTTGTTGGTGATGGAAACGTTGGGAAAACCTCCTTTGTGCGTCGCTACGTCAACGGACAGTTCAACAGTTCATACAAGATGACAGTGGGAGGTACGGCTGCATGTTTTATTACCACTGAACTGTTTCTATTTTCATGCAGTCAGATCAGTGAAAAGTTTCTAATATTCCTGTAGAAATCTGATCAAACAGGTGAGACCTGTTTGGTCAGGTGAACGTTCTTTCTGTTCATTGAAGCTTTATTAACATAATGCCACAGCATATGCACCGGTCGGCCTTTTGCATCGTGTTAGTGTGATAGAGAAGACGCTGCCACAGGGGAATCGTACAAAAATGGGGGGAAAGGAAGAGGTCAAATGAATTTACATTCAGGACCACAGGAGAAGAAATGAAGGAGGTTCTGAACATCAACACTTGGAATATAGTCGAAGTCGAATATCAACTATAACCCAGTAGTTCTCAAACTTTTTCTGGTATGCTTCACTCCAGAAGCTGGAGGTTCACACCCACCCTACTCTATAATTTTGTATCAATCATTAACAATAAAAGGGGAAGCATCCAATAAAGAAGGATCCAGATTACATTTTAGGGAATTAAATTAATTTCTCCTACGTAACTCAAGAGATACAGGTACATATGACCCAGCTACACACAGAGGAACGTAAACAGATAAAATGTAAAACTATAGAGTAGATGGAAAGTTCATAGTTCATGTAAAACAATGTTTTTATTTCCAACAACTCATTTGAAAAGACCAAAACCAACAGTGTGTTAGTCAGTCCCTCATAACTTTATGACTTCAGCAGACCAAACCAAATAACAGTATGTTATGTTGGCATGTTGACGTTTATATCATAAACGGTATAAAACATGGACAATCCAAAAACAAGATACCTGTGATGGCACCCACCTGTCAAATGAATAAAGACTCACCCTCAGTGCAGTGGTCATGAACAGGGAAATAACCATGGGGACTTCTGGAGTCAGCCTCGAGTGGACTTCATTAAATCAGGACACTAGTAAATGGTTTGTTTGTCTCTTCTCTGAGAGTGAAAGTCTGGAATTTTCTTAATTTTTCAGATTTTGAGCTTTTTGTGTAAAAACCTCACTTCTGTCACTTCTCACTTGTTAAACGTTGGCTCGCTCTTCCTCTTCCTCTGTCTCTGATGTCGATTTTCTTCATCTCTCCAGTGGATTTTTCTGTTAAGGTGCTGCACTGGTCGGACAAAGAAAAAGTCAGACTTCAACTGTGGGACATCGCAGGTACAAAACATTTCTCTGTACACCGATAAATGAACGGAGGATAAGGAGTGGATGTGAACTTTGTGTGTCCTCCCTCCAGGCCAGGAGCGTTTCATTTCCATGACCAGGATCTATTATAAAGGCGCGCTGGGCTGTGTTGTGATGTTTGACGTCACCAGTTCAGCCAGCTTCCTTAGCTGTCGCCGTTGGAAACAGGACCTGGACAACAAGGCTATGCTGCCCAACGGAGACTCCATCCCCTGCATCCTACTGGCCAACAAGGTGACTCAGTGCGTTTACTGTAACTAATGAATGATTTACCATGAAGCCGCCTGCCTCAGTATTAAAAAAAGAGCGATGTACTGTTGCTTGGTGGATTAACACTTTAGGCTTTCAGCTTGGCAGCATTTGGAGATCATAATTCAGTGAGTCAGTGGAATAAATTACCAATCCAATGGTATTATGACATTATACTCAAGAGGTAAGACAGGTGGTGGATGGCTGATGATTTCTGTTAGTGAATGAATTCCTTTAAATACAGCCATGTGCAAGATGAGTCATTTCATCAAACTTTGTCATGGTTGACAGCCCTGACTGGAACACGTCGGTACTCAACCAGTACAAAATGCAAAAACGTCCTTTTCCTTCCTTCCCCTCTCTTTGTCTGTCTGTCTGTCTGCAGTGTGACCTGGCTGAGCGCGTCGTGTCAGCAGAGAGCATCGGCAGGTTCAGCGAGGCCAACGGCTTCATTACATGGATGGAGATCTCGGTCAAAGACAACAAGAACGTCGGAGAGGCCATGAGGTAACTTGAGAAGACGGTTCAGACGATGAAGCGTGGCGTGACAGACCGAGGTTTGAAATCTCATGTTGCTGCTGACTTTTGGATTATCTGCAGATTGTCCTCAGTACCAATCAAAATACAAACAATTTAAATGGAGTTTAAGTCATTTTTCTTTAGCCTCTGTTTACTCCCTTAAAGTCTGTGTCCTGTGCATGTCATCATTACCTGCACTTTCTCAGACCTCATCCTCTGTGGAGAAACCTTAATAAAGCTGCTTGTATGCATGACGATGTTGGTAGACCATAACACATTCTCTAGATCACTACCCAAAGGTCATAACCCTAAATGTCTTCTACTGTATTAAAGGAGCAGTGTGTAGGATTTTGTGGCATCTGGCGGCATTGTCCCAGATTGCAACCCCCTTGCCTCAGGGTAGCAGCAGAGTATTCTGAAGCCGAATGGCACAGACGCAGAAGAAATTAGGATTTGACTTCATGGGAAGATTGATTTCAAGGCGTACATTGGCAGCATGGAAACAAGACAAGTAATGATTCATCTCTATAAACAGATATCACTGAGGGACCTAAATCTCCTCAATAATAATGAGTCTTGGCCCACATATCTGTTTTTGGATAACTGCTGGCTGCACCGGAAGCCCAGAGACATCGGCCAAGGTTCAGATGATACGTCATCGTAAGGCATGAACCAACTGGTTCCATGTTGTCAGTGTATCGCCTAATGCCACCGAGACGAAAGCCTGTGATTCAAGTAAATATGAAATCGTGTCACTAAAGTCACTAAATCTGTTGCGTTTCAGGAGGTTGGTGGAGGGGATTTTCCTGATCCAGTCCGGTCAGGACACGTTCCATCCCAGATCTAAAGGCAGCATTCATCCTGAAGCAGACTCCTCACAGTGCAACAGCAGAGTGGGCTGCGGCTGCTAAAACGCTGCGTTCACAACGGACAAGGTCCCACTGAGCAAGGCACTTCAACCCTCAGGTACTCTGAGGAGGGGTAGTGTCACCAGAACAATTCTGTGGATAACGAAAAGTTAATGCAGCTCTTTGTTTCCATGTTAAAGTTTTAAGAATAGCTTTGTTCACACTCAGTGATTCCAGCTTGTTAGAGGCATTGTGCACTTGACACTAAAACAGGAACCCGGTACTATTTAAATCTGCACAGATTTTGTTGCTAAGCTTCTGATTTGTTTCACCATTGACTGCCAGTTCCCCTTATTATTGTTATTTCACTCTTGCTCAGAGGTTCTTTGTCTCGTTCTTTCAATCTGTCAATAAATCAGTTTTTGAAATCTCCCACAAACTCATCACAGACCTCTGTCCCTCCAAATGTGGTGCTTTCAGCTGTGTACATAGTCCTAAAAAAATATGGGTTAACATGATTTTGGTCAGTATTTCTGCAGAAAAGCAGCAGAGTAGCATGAGCAGTGATCTGGCTGAACGGACGAATAAAAGAGCTCCAACATCAACACACAGTATCTCACTCGTATTGTTTGACTGAGGTGATCTCTGGAAAGTGGATCAGTAACTACAGCTGTTGTGCTCCGTCGAATTGACTGTTATCATTCGGGTGCTAGAGGACGAGGACAGAGAGAGACATGAAGACAAACAGAAGGAGCTGAGGGAAGGTGTGTGTACGCTTATTTAATGGAAAGCTTGTCGGTGTGAGAACGAGGTGTGGAGCGTGCTCAGTGTGGTCGCCAAGCCACCTCCTCCAACAGGCTGAGTCATTCAGACACATGGCGTCCCCGTGCTAACAACGGGATGTGTGTAAGTGTCTGTATGCCAGTAAGGCAAATGGTGTGTAGGTGCTGTTGTGTATGTGTGTGTGTGTGTGTCAGATGGAGGCACATGGATGTGCATGTGCCCCGGCGACGTCAAGAGCTCACACACATCCTGTCAACATTATGCTTTTTGAATTGTCAGTATGAATCTTTGACGGCAGAGATTTGTGGGTAAATTCCCACTTTTCAAATGAAAGCATTCGCAGTTAGAAGATTGTAATGATCCCAAAAAAAAACCTGTGAAACACCGTCTTTATTATTGTCAGAACTACATCCAAGAGCTACATAATCATTCCAATAAAATACAAAGAAATCAGTCCAGCTCGGCGTCTGTCTTTCAGCCTTTTATTTCACCAAGCTCTCACCAACCACTAAAAGTCAGTCCCACATTTACTCTTGTCCGGCGGCTTCTTGCTCGCTCACTCTCTCCTTTTCTCTTCTCAGCTTCCTCCGTCAGCGTCCTCTTCACTCTCTCCTCCTCTGCCATCATGTCCATAGAAGCTGCTAAGGCATTGCTAACAGCCAGTGTGCAAAAACAGCTTAGAAATAATCTGTTAAAGTCGACAAACAAAAGTCCAAAGTCGAAGCTAACATTACTGCAAAGCGAAATGTTACGATGCTAACTTATGTATTGTCCAGCTCCTGTTCTGGCACGACACTGGCTCTGTAAACCTCCTCTTCCCAGTGGTACACTAACACTCCCTCATTAGCTAACAGCAGCTAACAAACTGCGCTAACATTAGCTAACAGTGGCTAACTAACTGAGCTAACATGAGCTAACAGCAGCTAACAGACTGAGCTAACATGAGCTAACAGCGGCTAACAAACTAAGCCGGCGGCTTCTTGCTCGCTCACTCTCTCCTTTTCTCTTCTTAGCTTCCTCCGTCAGCGTCCTCTTCACTCTCTTCTCCTCTGCCATCATGTCCATAGAGGCTGCTGAGCCTGAGCTCACTGAAACCCAAAGACACCGACTGCTGTTTCTAATATATATATAACGTTTAAAGGTAATATTTTGAACTTGTGATCTGAACTGGACTTGCTGGAACGCAGTAGGTAGGTCGACCGGGAAACATCAAATTAGAAAAGCATAACTTTTCATTTTTTGCTGCTATATTTTTTCATTTTAGCAGTGTAATAGTAAATTCAGTTCAAATTCAGTCTTTGTTTCAATCACTGTAGACTCATAACCTTCCCCCTTCTTAAAATAAGACACCACCTCCTTTTGTCTTTGTAAATTGTGATGCCTAGACTCAACTTTGCACTTAAATACACGATCCTGCAGGATACTTCAGGTGTAAAACACATCGACGGGGAGGGGGGAGGTCTAAGCTGATGCTTAGGGGCAGCAGTGTAGGAGGCCTCCCACCAGCTCATGTAATTGACTGACTGACTGACTGACTGACTGAGTGCCCTTCCTCATGTCAAACTGTATTTTCCTCTGAGCAAGACAAAAAAGCCCGAAATGGAAGGAACTGTTCGTCCTGCATCGGGATCACTGACAGTGTTCTAGTCCATGGTAACATGTGGTTCTCCTAAAACAGGAGTGCAGTAGGTAGGTCGACCGGGAAACATCCACAAAAAGCTTGCATGTGGCGATGAAGTGCTCCCCAGACACACACTCAACCAAAATTAATAATTGGTGTAATTTGCAGTCTATGTGTGTTTGTGGAAATCCAGTTTGAATTCTTGAGTGCGCCTGTTTGCGTCACCGAGTGGGGTTTTCTCTCTCTGTATATGCAGGCTTCTGTTTTGATCAGTGAGTTGGAAAGCAGGAGCTCTCAGCTCTGACTCAGTCGTCCACGCAAAACCCAGAGAACCCTCAACGAAACCACCAGATGTTTGACAGATGGACGGAAGGAAGTCTTGGTCACTACACAATGAGTATGTCACCATGACCCACTGGTCATATTATTCTTTTTTCTATTCATAGTTTTGTGGTTCACAGTGGTGAGGCACTTCAGCGGGGCACATCGGCTGTAAATGGACACATTTACTGTTGTGGAAACTCTGGTGACGTGTTCTGTTCTTAAATTATCCACTGCAAGACGTGATGGTCATTTATTATGACTGCCAGGTTGTGCTTGACTTGTTTCATACCAGTTATTACATTATTTTTTCAAACTCTGTCTTCAGTTGCAAATTTGTGACTGCAGCTCGACATCACCTGTCGTCTGGTCAGGAACTGGTCATTTGTGAACAACTTGAACAAGAAGCCAATGCGGGGGTACCAAAAACTGCAGTTCCTCAAACGTCCACCTGAGGCTGGCTCCAGAAGTGAGTCAGTCTCCATAAGTCCCCATGTTAGACAGCAGAAATAAACATGTTTACAGCCTGGTACAAAAAACAGTTTTGGTCTCTGTAGCTAATTTCCCCGTTCATGACAACTGTACTGAGGGTGAATTTATATACAACTCACCTGTTCACATTATATTAAGGCTTAAAGTTATGCAGGATTAAAAGCGTGGACGCTTTAGATGAGCTGCTTTGAGGTGGGTGCTGTTACAGATGGCTTGTTTGCGTCCCCTTCATTCAGCCCCCTTTAGCTCCACCCACGATCCACGTCTTTGTCCATTTTTAGATTTGTGGTGGCGTGGATTGCCAAGATGGAGCCACCACACCGAGCTTCACAACGGGTCTTCAGAAACCTGTAGGTGACGTCACAAATACTACGTCCATGTATTTTGCCCAGGTGTTTTATACAATCTATGCAGAGTTTCTCACTCCAGATTTTAAACTTGGATCATGCAGTTTTACAATTCAGTCCAACTGAATCTCTGGATCTGTCGTGATTGATCAATTTGCTCTTTTATGTCACCATTTTTTGTTGTGCCTTTTTTATTTTTATACACTTTTATAACATTTTACTTACAGTCGTATTCTTCATGTCTATCTAAGGAAAAAAATTAAATTCTGATCTATGGAGTTCAAACTTGCGGTAGTTCTTCCTTGTTGCCATTTGGGGCTGCCAGGAAACACATTTACTTAATGCTGCTTGAGATACTTCCCTGAATAAATAACATTAAAAAAGTGTGTGTGGCCTAAAGATTAAAGAACAATCTGAAGATGCCAAATTAGAAAAGCATAACTTTTTATTTTTTGCTGCTATATTTTTTTCATTTTAGCAGTGTAATAGTAAATTTAGTTCAAATTCAGTTTTTGTTTCAGTCACTGTAGACGCATAACCTTCCCCCTTCTTAACATAAGACACCACCTCCTTTTGTCTTTGTAAACTGTGATGCCTAGACTCAACTTTGCACTTAAATACACGATCCTGCAGGATACTTCAGGTGTAAAACACATCAATGTAGGAGGCCTCCCACCAGCTCATGTGATTGACTGACTGACTGACTGACTGACTGACTGACTGACTGAGTGCACTTCCTCATGTCAAGCTGTATTTTGCTCTGAGCAAGAATAAAAAGCCTGAAATGGAAGGAACTGTTTGTCCTGCATCGGGATCACTGACAATGTTCTAGTCCACGGTAACATGTGGATCTCCTAAAACAGTTTATTTGATCCTGGCACATGTTGGCTTCATTTCCTCTGTGTGTTATATTTAGCATTATTGGTTGTATGAATGGATGATGTGATGCAGCTGACCTTCTTGTGTTCATGTTGTGTCTTTAGCTGCATTCAGTGGTGGAAAGTAACTAAGTAGATTTACTCTTGAGCTGTACTTTAAAGTCAAGTCTTCTCATTAAATACAACACGTCGTTTAAGGCTGATTATCATGAGGAATTCATACTTCACGCGACTTTGTGATTACTTCAGAGAAGAACTCTTTTCTTTGTTTTGAAGCTCAGTTTAGGCGGTTTATGAACGGCCGGTGCCTAATCTGTGGAGATGCAGGTGTGGTGGATGAGTTATTGTCGAAGGTGTTATGCGGCATGGCAGCTAGCCAGATCTGAACACCTGGGCCAGGTGCTCCTGCAAGATAAAACCCTGCAGCCCACATTTACTCTGGCTTTCTCTCACCTGAGCACCTAAGTTATGTGACTGACTGACGCACTCCACACTTATGTCTTTAGTTTTGTGTCCACCTCAACAACAACTTTGACTTAAGGAGGATTATAATGAGTGAAAGTAAAGTCTCCCCTCAGACGTGAACTACAACACTTCAGCCAAAGAATTTGCTGATTTTGCAGCAGTAACGTCAAAACTCCACGAGGCCTTGAGACGAGACGTCAGCAGCACTTTCAAGGAGTCGCTCAGGGAGGGTCGGCGTTCTCCAGCCTTTTACTTCTGACCTTCCTGGAGTAGCACAAGCAAACATCACGGATTACGTGAAACATTTTATATGACGGAGTCGGATAATGACGAAAAAGGCGCGTTATCGTCTGTAGCATGTGCTCTGATGAAGTCTGCGTGACTTAAAGCTTATCTGTGTGATGAAAGTGAAATGATGTGACGTAAATCTGCTGTTCTGTCCCTGTGTGTTCTTTTATTCTCCTGCAATACTTGTTTTTTTATCCCTCTGTGATGATTCTCAAGGTTCAAACTTCTGTTTATTTCAGGCACTTTTATGTGGGTGGAGAATGAAATGCATCATTTGGGATTAAAATAAGTCTCATTATTCACGGGGGCTGACGTTGACATTGGCATACAGTGATTGGCAAATGTAGGATTTCTTTCCACATTGGGGCTTCTTCAGCCAACAGATCCTCGACCATCTGCTGATGGCGAGTCACAGAGAGGCAGAAAGAAAAGGACCAATGAGAGACAAACACTGTGCAGGTCAAGCAGCCTTGGTGCTGACCCGTGAAAACATCCAAACCCGGTCAAAATGACCCGCGTATGTTCGAGTTCCTGATTTAGACAGAAGGCTTGAGGAGCTGCTGGAGACTGGAGCCAAATTCTAAACCAGTAAAGTCTTTTTTTTTTCTGTACTTCTGATTCTCTAACTTCTAAATTAAAACATGTGAGTAAAGCCACAGAGCAGCAGTCGACACAGCGAGGGAAAGCTATGAAAAGCAACGTCTGACAACTACGTGACGCGTTAATTAGACGGAGGTGAAACACTGTTGATGTCGTGAACCTTCGACTGTGACCAGTGCTGAGTTCATCAGCCACGAGCTGGGACTCCAAATCAGGCAAAACTTAAAAACTTAAAGCTGCGCAGAGCGAAAACGACATTGTGTTTTGCATCTTTGGTATTGACATAGTCAGTTGGTCTGTTCAAGGTTTTTATAATATTTCTAAAAGAGACAGACAGACAGACAGACAGACAGACAGACAGACAGACAGACAGACCTGGAGAAAAGATCCGAACAGAGCGAACAGAGAAAGACGACAGCAGAGAGACAGAAGGAGCAGATGGCAAGAACAGGTGAAAGCAAATAAACGAGCAATGCCAAGAGCAAATGACGGTGGTGTCATCATACTCCGGTTACATGGACCTAAGGATCGTACACTTATCTAACCGTTGTTACGATCATATATGAGGGTATGAAAAGAAGTAACATAAAACCAGATTTTAAGGTTGTTAAACAAAAAGTATTTTATTAAATGAAAGTTCAGATCGAGGTGAGGCAAAAGGGAACTAAGGGCGAGCGAGTGCTGTTAAACGAACAAACAAATATAACAAAAGGAGAACTCTATATTATCTAAGTAGAAAACCAAAACGAGAAGGAAAAACCTCACTATCTAGATCTAAATAACAAAACACATCCAAAACAGCACCTGAACTAATGGGTAATGAGTAATCAGTAAATATATCTAACCAGGGGTCTCCAAACTGGTCCACGACGGGCCGGTGTGGCTGCAAGTTTTTGTTCCAACCAACCAAGAGCACAAAGTTTGACCAATCAGCTCTCTGAAGACTGAGACCAGTTGATTAAATGAGTCAAGTCTGGTGTGCTGCTGTTTGGTTGGAAGGAAAACCTGCAGCCACACCGGCCCGTCGTGGAACAGTTTGGACCCCCCTGAACTAATCCCTGCCCAGTCCCAGAAGAAATCCTCACCAACCTTGACGAAATACAAACTAACGAGTATCATCTAATACGACTAAACGAGGCGAGCTCACAAACACCACACAAACAACAGGTGAAGCCTCCACGATGGTCAGGCGGCTCTGGTTTAAATCCCTGTGATGCTGCGTTGCTGGGCTCTCTCATTGGCGGCGCGGAAAGGCTGCTGCACCAATCCCGGCCCTGCACAGCTCACCAACGCGTTGTCCCCGCCTCCTCCAGTTGGGGCCAACCAGGGACCGGCAATCGCTCACCTGCATTTACCTAGTAGTGATGGGAGTTTCTGCTCTTTTTAGTGAGCCGGATCCTTTGGCTCAGCTCACCAAGAAGAGCCGGCTCTTTCGGCTCCCAAGTGGCTTCTCATTTTACCACTTATACCTTTATATAATTCAGGCAAATTTAGCGCTGTTTTGACTTGTGATTTGTATTTGAACGCATATATCACTTGAATTTCAATAATTTGCTGTAGCCAATTGCATTTACAGTTGTAAAATCCCTTGTAACTCCCTGAAACCACCCATGAATGCACTAACTTGCTTGAAGAACCACTCTGGTACGCAAAGCAGATAGAAAGCTATAAAACCTAGTTGAGTATATGATATATATAAATATTATATATTAATATAATATATATATATATATAATATATATATTATAATATATACAAACACATAATATAACAACAACAAAATATAAATTAAATAACAACACTCGGCTTGTTCGGTCGCGAACGCATATTTGTCACAAACACGCTGTGATTTCTAACACTTCATACAGATATTCCCATTCTGTAAGCCAGAAGTGCGCAGCCCATATAAGTTCAGTGGAGCTCAGCAAACCTGTCACCAGGTGCAACATCAAGTCTGTGCATGACCACTGTGAAGGTTTCTTACTTTTACTATAGGCTGGTGTTTGTCCCTTCTGGGCTACTGTAGACATATTAAATGGGGACTCCAAACACAATGATTCTTCATCCTTCAGGTGATTATACACTATGAACAGTTATTAAATAGAGCCTCTGCAGCTTTTATCCATTTTTAATTAATGTATAAATGATAAATGTGCAAAAAGCAAAGGGGTCTGAACACTCAGTGAAAATAGTGTACCAGTACAGGAATCTGTGTTTCAGCATTTTCACTAAGAATTTCATGTTCAAAGTCCGGCCCGGTCCAATCACGGCCCGTAGTCAGATTTCATTTTTATGATATTTATTTATGGCCTGCTGGTGTCAGAGACTGTATGACTGAGATTTGTCTTTTATTTGTTGACATAAGCTGCTGCTTTCTATT
>NC_040025.1:13413065-13477745 GCF_000972845.2 Larimichthys crocea
TTGGTTGTTCAAGGTTTTTATAATATTTCTAAGAGACAGACAGACAGACAGACGACAGACAGACAGACAGACAGACAGACAGACAGACCTGGAGAAAAAACCGAACAGAGCGAACAGAGAAGACACAGCAGAGGACAGAAGGAGCAGATGGCAAGAACGTGAAAGCAAATAAACGAGCAATGCCAAGAGCAATGACGGTGGTTTCATCATACTCCGGTTACATGGACCTAAGGATCGTACACTTATCTAACCGTTGTTCGTCATATATGAGGGTATGAAAAGAAAGTAACATAAACCAGTTTAAGTTATTAAACAAAAGTATTTTATTAAATGAAAGTTCAGATCGGGTGAGGCAAAAGGGAACTAAGGGCGAGCGCGTGCTGTTTAAACGAACAACCAACTAACAAAAGGAGAACTCTCTATGTATCTAAGTAGAAAACCAAAACGGAGGAAAACTCACTACTAAATCTAAATAAAAAACACATCAAAAAGCACCTCTGAACTAATGGGTCCAAGAGTAATCAGTAAATATTCTAACCAGGGGTCTCCAAACTGTTCCACGCGCGGTGTGGTGCAGGTTTTTTCCAACCAACCAAGAGCACAAGTTTGACCAATCAACTCTCTGAAGACTGAATCAGTTGATAAATGAGTCAAGTCTTGTGTGCTGCTTTTGGTTGGAAGGAAACCGCAGCCACGCCCTTTGTGGAACAGTTTGGCCCCCTGAACTAATCCCTGCCCAGTCCCAGAAGAAATCCTCACAACCTTGACGAAATACAAACAAACGAGTATCATCTGATAGATTAACGAGGCGAGCTCAACAACACCAACCAAAACAACAAGTGAAGCCTCCACGATGCTCGGGCGCCTCTGGTTTAAATCCCTGTGATGCTGCGTTGCTGGGCTCTCTCATTGGCGGCGCGGAAAGGATGCCGCACCAATCACGGCCCTGCACAGCTCACGAACGCGTTGTCCCCGCCTCCTCCAGTTGGGGCCAACCAGGGACCGGCAATCGCACACCTGTATTTACCTATGGAAACACTACACACACATATACAAATATGCCACAGCCATATAAAAAGTGTGACTGTTGTTTTTGGATCAAGTTCAGTGGAGCTCAGTAAACCTGTCACCAGGTGAACATCAAGGCATCACTCTGTCTGTCTGTCTGCATGACCACTGTGAAGGTTTGTAACTTTTACTATGGAGCTGGTGTTTGTCCCTTCTGGGCTACTGTAGACATATTTAACATGGAGGACTCCAAAACACAATGATTCTTCATCCTTCAGGTGATTATACACTAATGAGAACAGTTATTAAATAGAGCCTCTGCACCTTTTATTCATTTTTAATTAAATGTATAAGATGATAAATGTGCAAAAAGCAAAGGGGTCTGAACACTCAGTGAACATAGTGTACACAGTACAGGAGAATCTGTGTTTCAGCATTTTCACTAAGAATTTAGCATGTTCAAAGTCCGGCCCGGGGTCCAACCACGGCCCGTAGTCAGATTTCATTTTTATGATATGTTATTTATGGCCTGCTGGATTGTCAGAGACTGTATGACTGAAGATTTGTCTTTTATTGTTGACATAACTGCTGCTGCTGTTATATTTCTGTAGACGTGACACTAAATCTGACTTTCTGAATGATCTAAGGAGAATTACTCATAATAATAAATCAGGTTTGGATGCAAGTTTAACGTGTTCCATACAATCTGTCTGCACATGTTCACGCCTGGTTGGCTTAGATTGAGTTACATTGCTATTAAGAAATTATAACTGTGACACTGAAAAGAAAATAGAGAACAGTTGCATTTGTTTGTAACTTTTATTGGGAATTTTTTCATTTTTAAAATGTTGGTACTGTCAAATTTTTAGTTTTTATGATTTGAGTCTGTTAATACAGATTCAGCCTCTGCACTAATTAAAACACACATATATTTTATTCTAATGCTCATGTCTGATTGGTTAATTGACTGTTCATCTTCTGAGGAGCCGCGCTGCCACTTTATGGACTTCCGCGCGTCCATGCCTCTTAAACGTGACCCGGTGTGTGACGTAGGGATGTGAAACCGACCAATGGGAGCGCTGGATTCGAAGCACGTCGCGGTTCACGTTTGACAGGGCTAGTGCTGCGTTTACTGCCGCAAGGAAATATCAGTATCTGTACGTTTTTTTTAACGTTATATTACGGTTCGCGTGGGCGCACGGGCTGAAAACACGAGCAGGTGATCTCAGGTTTGGTGTTTTGTAGATTCTCTCATTCTCTGATATATGCTGCGTGTGTTATGTGCGTAAATGGGCTGGACAGGTTGTTTTTCTCTAGATAAATCGCAACAATTGAAGCTGAGTGAAATGATTGCATCCTGTTTCGTGGTCACTGTTCCTAAAAATAAACCCCCTGCAGTTTTATCGCTGTGATCCCTGTTGGAGTCAATAACAGCTCTGACGCGCGGACGCTGTTTACGCATTGCTTTTCCTGCACGTTGTTCCCTGAACGCACCACAAGAGTGGGATAAGTGTCCCGGGCATGCGCAGTGAGTGCAACTCTTATGAAACAAAGTAGTGCAGCAGCAGCTGATCAGGTACAGACGGAGTCACAGGCTGCGCGCACGCACGGACCCGGGGCGATCTGCAACCAGCGCACAGCGGCACGACGGGAAGAAATGCGTCTTTCTTTGGGCTTGACATAAGTGACACCTCCGGGGAGCCAGCACGAGGTAAGACGCGCTGTTTCTGCGGGGAGTTTGGACACAAAAAGCGGCTGGACTCGGATAAAACAGCGCCACCGCCGCCGCTTACATAAGCTCTGCTCCGGTGACCCCGTTTCTGCTCTTCAGAGATGTTTGTTTGTGTGCCAGAGACCCGAACCTGGAGGCAGACTGTCTCCAAGACTTAAATCTGAGCTCCTCTTTAGCACTCACTGTGATTTCATCTATTTCTTTATTATTATGATGATTATTATTATGATGATTCGGTGGAGGAGGCTCCCCCTCTCATTCAGAATAGACGCTGTGACCTAATTTCCATTTGCAGAAGTCATCACTGTGACTTGACACTTGGCCTAACAGAACTGTATGTTCTGTCCACAGACCAAATGTACTCATGTCAGGTCTGCTGCAACATTTAAATATGACACACATGGATGCTTTAAGGACACTCCGAGCCTTTGAAATGTTCCATACTTTTATTTTAAGACAGCTATACATGTCAATTATTATTTTAATTAACTCTTAATTGACTTTTTCCACCATTAAAAGTACAATGCAACACTTAAGTATTCTCACACACTCTTCTGGTGTCCTGTCCAAACACATTCAGTCATTTAAAGGGCCTCTGGCGCAGAGGGTATTATAGTAGTAGTAATTAATGATATGATGATGGATGATGCTGATGATGAGATGATGATGATGATAAATAATAATAATAATAAATAATAAATATATAATAATTAGTAGTGTAGTAGTAGTAGTAGTATAATAGTAATATAAATAATAATTGTAGTAATATAGTAGTAGTAGTAATATAATCATCATAATAATAATAATACTAATATAATAGTAGTAGTAGTAGTAGTGTAATAATAGTAAATAATATCATAATTGTGAGTAATAATAGTCGTAGTGTATAATAATAATAATAATAATAATAATAATAATAAGACTTTATTTATATAGCACCTTTAAAAGTTTTACAGTACAAAGTGCTTCACAGTGCAGAAGGCCACACAGTGTAATTAGCTGTGACACTGCATGTCGACAGATTCAAAGATAATAAAATAAATGAACAGTCAATAAACATAGAAGATGAATAGATGAAAACAAAAAGGCAAGTCTGTCAGAATGAGTTTATTTCAAAGAATTCCCTGGTTCAGCTCGGTCCACATGAATTACAGATCAGCCCTCGGTCGTCCTGGGTTTTCTCCTCACTGATGACAAACGTTTGAACGTCACGGAGGCTCCTTCCTCTACAGAGATGATCACCGGCTGTCGGGTGTCTCCTAAATGTGCCAGAGGAAACTGACTGACAGCACACGTTTTTATTTTCTCGATGTCACACTGTAAAAATCATCAATGTGGCAGAGAATGTGACGTGACGTGACAAATGATCACGCCGGGGTTGCAAAGCCGAGGCTTGTCGGGTTCGTCTGGAGCCAAATCAGCTTATTATCTTGGCTTAATTACAATGTTTGTGCTGTGATCCACCTCATAGTGCCCAGCATGGCCTGAACTTTCCTGGGTAAGACGGATGGAGTGTTTGTAGCTGGTGGTTTGGTCCAATCAGGAGCGACTTAAGGTGCTACAGCACCGGCAGTCTTACAGTGAGCACAGGCTACTGTCAATTAACGGCTGTGAAGAATTTGATCAATTAACAATAAATTGGCAGACAGTGCACATCTAATTAGTAAATTTATGAGCCTGGCAGTTTGTAATTAGTTTCTTCACGGGGGACGATGAGATTAGAGCCGGTTAAAGTCACTCCAAGGCCTCAAACATCCACGATGGACCAAACCAAGTCCTCATGGGGGTGATTTTAGAGAGTGTTCAACTCGAGCTTTCTCTAGAAACTGTTAATAACTTCATCATTTAACTTGATTGATTAACTTATTCGATCTCGGTCTCATCATCATCTTATTTAAAAACCTCAGTTTCCAAAGAGGCTTCAGGAAATCGAGGTCTAGGATGAGATGATGAGTCTCTCTGGGATGTAAACATCGTAACTTCACGAGCTAATATATGTGTAGTGATGATAGACAAAGGAAATGTTATATTATCTCTGTTCTAGGGCTGCAGACAAAGGTTGTTTTTAGTATTTGATTCATCTGTTCATCATAAATTCAGTTTACTATCATAGAGAATGAAATAAACCAGAAAGGTTTCACATTTGAGAAGCTGAACTAATCACTGCAGCTCTAATGAGTTCTGATCATTGTGGTTTTGATCAAATATGGTACAGACGTCTCCATGTCTTCATCTTCAGTTGGTCAGATTGTCTGTGGCTCGATCAGTCGTGGTCTTCATTAACACAGACCGAATCTTGAATGGTTAAATTCACAACTACCGCTAAGAAACTGCCTCGTTTCGTCTGCTCCACAGTGTTTGAGGTGAATCCAACCAAAGGCATGCGTTAAAAATAACTATATAGAAATATGTTTACGTGTGAAAACTCCTCGTTTATAGAGCTGAAGAAGAAAGTAAACTATAATTTAGCTTGGCTGTTTTTAAGGCAGATCCATTCAGAGCATGTCAACTTGACATTTTTCAGAAGAAACTTCTGAATGGATGTCAGACTTTGACAACAGATCTGAGAAATAGCTGCTCTTCTTCTGTCCAATGAGGAAGGAGTGTCCGCTTAAAGCTCTTTCAGCATCATCTGTCTGAATGAGGCACGCCGGCCAGCACGGTTAAATTCAGACCGAAGCGTTAGAGTCGCGGTAAATCTTGTTAAATCAACCTGCCGATGAGCCAAAAAGACGGTGAGCCACCCGGCTGATTATCCATATAAATGAGTCAGCGGCCGTCCATCTGTTGGGGACGTCCTGTTCTTCCATCAGCTCCTGAGATTCACACCATGCCATCCCAACAATGAACGCTCATGAACGTGATGCACGACTTTAGAAATAACCGAGGCTTTGTTAACATGTTAACACCTGTGAGGCTGCAGAGTAAATCCCTGAGTGTCATCTGTCACTCTGGCTGCTGGAGCATTGAGACCTTGATGTTTTAATGCCTGTGGTCTTAACTGTGGTCCAGGTTTTCCTCCTTCATGCTATGAGTCGATCAACTCAGTAATCCAGGCTGACATAAACTAACTTTGATGACACTTTTTAAAGAAAATCCGTCATAATTACAGCCACTAAAGATGCATCAGTCCTCCTGCTGTGTGCTTTGTCGTGCTTTTGCTCCAAATAAAATTTAAAATATCTAAAAAGCTCTTTGTTCTGATCATTTGATGGATTTCAGCCAGATGAAAGACACAGAGACAGAGACTGGAGGTGATAAAAGACTGGACTTCATCCGAGATCGCTGTACGTGGTTCAACCACAGAGCCGTTACCGTCTTCATGTGCTGAGGGCCGTTCTCGTTCTCGTCACTCCTCTCAGTTCGTCTGTGACTGTTAGAAAATATTGCTGATTCCCAAAGTGCAAGGTGGCAAACGTCTGACTTTCCGAAGCCAAAAGGTGATTTCTAAAAAAACTGACGCAAGCAGAAATAAATCCTCATGTTTGATTAATTGTAGAGTTCAGCAGTACGGCATGCTGGTTTCTTACTATAGTCATCGTTCACAGGGTTGGGCGATACGATGGTGTACACGGCGTGACGGTGGAAATGTGTCCACTGCTGCGTTTTTTTGGCGACCTTGTCCACTGCAGGAGTGTCTCTGCTGTGTGCGCAGAACAGGTCCGGATTCTTCTGGATCTCGTGAGGTACCGCAGAGGTCCTCATGTCCGAAGACGAGACTTAACTAACTCAAGTGCTCCATCGTGTTATAACGTTACTGTGATGGAGGATTTATAGCCCTTTTTAGATATTTATGTAAAAACCAAAGAGTTTACTCTAATTATTCGATTAACAGAGCTGATTAAACGAGCATCCTTTGACAAAACTCATTTGTATTCATATTTATCTCAGGTTCTCTTTGTTTTCTCGTTTTTCTGTCTGTGCCTGGCTCAAAGTTTTATTTTACTGTTTGTACTTTGCTGCCAAATGCCTAAAAATGTCTGAGCGGATGATAGAAAGCAGAAGCAGAACTCTTTGGATGTGATGGTGCTCCTGCTCACTTCTATTTTTGGCCTGTTCCACGCTCCTGGCAGCTAGTAGGAGTTGGAATGCCTCAGTTATCTCTGCTGTTGGGAGACGTTCAGTTTTTTTGTACTCGCCGTGATAAAACAAACACACACACACACACACACACACACACACACACACACACACGTTCTGTTCAGTCCGTGACGTTTTCATTCAGCTCGATAAAGAAGCTACCATTCAGTCTCTGCTCTGACCAGCTCACCGACTCTTCTTCGTCGTCTTCGTCACTTTCAGATTAAAATGGCCCCAAATTCTATCCACTGGTTCCGGAAGGGCCTCCGTCTCCATGACAACCCGGCGCTACGGGAGGCGGTCAAAGGGGCGGGCACGGTCCGCTGTGTTTACTTCCTGGATCCTTGGTTCGCAGGCTCCTCCAACGTCGGGGTCAACAGGTGGCGGTAAGACGATTTTTATTTTTATTATTTGTTCATTTCAAGATTTCTACAGAGCTTTTGTTAATAGTTGTTAGACTGCAGCCACTTTCCTCTTTAAAGAACCAATCAGATCAAGTTATGACGTATCACCTGATCCTATCGTGACGTTTGTCAGGTAAAATGGTCGAGTACTGCACAAGTTTCTGGTTAAACTCATCATGGCTCATGAGTAAAGATCCTTCTGTTTTAGGCCAGCAGCCTAAAAGATTGGGAAGTGCTTGCTTTAAAAATAATATAAAATATGTTACCGGTTTTACTTGAGTTAAACATCAAATTAAATATTTTAACCTGTAATCTTGCCTAAATTTACCATAAATCTATATCAGAAAAATATTCTACAATATTGAACTCTACTGTTGTTATTTTAAAAAAAATATTTAGAATATATTTTGTGAAATTACAATAAAACATTTGCAACCCATGTCCAGATCAGACCTGTAATTGAGGACCATCGATACTTGTAGTAATTCATCAATTAATTCAAGTTTTATGATAAAAAAGTAGCAACACATCAAATTTTTATGTTGGTCAAAAAGTTTTAAAGGAGCTATAATCAATATTTTTACATGAAGATGAATTATCCTGCAGCTTTATTCTTTATCTGATGGTGATGGTGGTGGTCGAGCACTTAGCAGCTCCACATATTTTCCTTTTGAACACAGTCTGTGTGTCTGACAGAGTCATAGATGTGAATTGTACGTTTTATTCCTTTTGTACGATGACGGCAGGAGAGCTGCTGGAAGCTGTGACTCACATAATGAGCGCTGCAGTGCTCCGACACACAGCATGATGTCAGCATTTCTCTGCTTTTGGACGAGAGGCTTCTCGATTTTAAATGCTGAGCTTGACGGAGGGAGAGATGATTTACCTGCTGAGAATCTGGAGACGAAATCAAGAATGAACTCTTGTGTTTTTTGGTCGTTTGTCGTGCTTTTAATACACAAAAGAAGATTTCTTTAAAGAAGCCTTCTTCATTTAGGTGGATTGAAGAGGTGGTGTAAATAAAGATTTACATCTTTGACCTGGATGCAGCTCAGCTGCTTTCACAGCCACAGCGGCATGTTGTTTCAGTGTCCGCTCACATACATTAATCCCTGTTATAGAGGTCAGTGGGAAGGTAGCAGGCCTCTGTGGATGGAGCGTGGCAAACTCTAGGGGGAGTCTGAGAAGTAGGTTATTAGAGAGAGTGTGTGTGTGTGTGTGTGTGTGTGTGTGTCATAAAGCAGGAATATGTGTGAGTTCACGTGAGCATTTCTAAGTCTGTTTGTAAAGCGTCATATCTGCTCTGCAGGGGAGGACAGTCGATGTCACTCCCACGTTCAGTATTCACTCACTGGCCCCTTTTTTTTTGCTATTTGTAGCCTCCACACAGGAATAGTCAATCTTGGAGTCAGTGACCTGGTGATCTCCAGCTGGTCTGTGAACTAAAACTGGACGGTTGGTAAAGATGTAAACTAATCGGCGATGGTGGTGTCCATCACATGATGCCTTCCAAAACATCATTCATACTGTAGGTCACCACTGAAGCAAATGCACTAATTTGTTTTTGTCAGGTTGTCTCTGTGTTTACATGCTTCATTAATACTTCATGAAGGTGTTAGCCTGACATCAGCGAGACGCAGATTCAGAAACTTTGTCACTTTGTTCATTCCATACACTTACCTTTTTTAAAACATATGTTATCGAATATTTCAGCGATTAATCTGAAACTTTGGACATGTTTTGTCTCTTCGCTCTCTTTCATAGTACCAACTTTTTGACCCTGAGTCGCGAGCGTCACTGTTTACAGTCCGTGTAGAACACGCATATGATATGACTACTTAAATGAAATCAATAATTAATCAAATACTCGAGGCAAAAAAAAAGATTCAAGGATTTTTTTGTACTCAAATTGCTCGAGTACTCGTTGCAGCTCTAGTTTAGTTCTGTTTCGATGTCCATACAAAGTCCTACATGAAGTCATGCTTTGGGGGGGGGACTTGAACCGGCCACCCTCCGGCTCCGGACTGAGCTACTGCCACCTCTTATTGTCCGTTTGTGCTTTCAATCACTCATCTTAACATGTCACCACAGCAACGTCTTGTGTATCCATCCTCGTGTTCTCATGGTGATTTGTGGCCTTGGTACTCGCGTTTAATTAATTCTAGATAACTGACACTTGTGTGCAACCATGTGTAACCATGCAACAGAAAAGATGTTTGTCTACATCGAAGTATTTGGTAGTAACAGTAATAAAAATACTTAAGTTGGTTTAAATTTCTAATTTTCCCCCATTCATCGTTTTTTAACCTCGAGCACCACAGCTCTCCAAACAGCTTTTGTCGTTGGTGTCGTTAATGTCGGTGACGCTCTGAGTCTGTCTCAGCTCAGAAGAAAAGTAGTCCCATCTTTGTCAGTGGAAATGGGCAGGAAATTGCAGAACGTGTCCCACTTACCTGGACTGAGGCGGTGACGTGCAACAAATGCACTGTTGTCGGATTCAAGGCAGAAGCCGAAAATCTGCAGAACGGGTCACAAGACTGTGCATCAGGGTTCAATTAAGATGAAGCAAAACAGAATCGAGGTCGCTGGTTTCCGACATAAACACACATTTTAAAGATTCTGCAAAGTAATTTGACCTGTCCCAAATATAGACGCTCAGAGTTAAGCAGGTGAGCTGGACCAAACAGATGTCTGCAGCACTAATAGCCGTCACATGCTCGGGCAGCGACACTAAAACCTGTCCAGCTGCCCTGACACCTGCAGCTCTGTGTACGGCAGACTGTCATCCAATTACAACTGTTATTTTTACCTCAAACTGGGACTTAAAATGTCTCGTAGGTCTGTTGTGCCTGGATTAAAATGTTCCAGGGGCTGACCCGTCTTATGAATGGGGAAACTAACAGTGAGTGGCGTCAGTCTACAGTACGTAAATATGATGTTCTGCCAACTTTTATCGTCACAAAGAAGTTCGTTAACAGTCTTTATTCTTTACTCTTCCTCCTAAATCCTTCAGGACAAACGTAAAAACTATAATATTTATGATGCATATTTAAAATGTATTACAATATTGATTCCACAGTTGCAATAGTTCATATCCTCAGCTGTTATTTCTATCGTTCTGAATCCTTTAGGACCACAGAAGGTGTATTTTTGTTTTGTAGTTTTTAAGTGGTGAGACACCCACATTTGTACTCCCTAGTGTCCAAAATCTGGACCATCCATGGACCATCCATGACTGGGAAGTCTTTCAAACTCGTTGCCATCACTCTCTATACACTGATTATAACGTGTGTGAACAGCCTTTTTGACGAGTTATAGTGATATTAAAACAGATTTTTGGTCATTAAAATGATGATATGATGAAATACCAACTAAACACAAACTACAGTTGGACTCAAGTGAAACAACTTTCCAGTATAAATAATATAATAATATTATTAGAGTAAAATGTGACAATAAATATATCAACTTCAATAAAAAAATCAGAATAAAAACTGTTGTCAAACATTAAGGCTGAAGCTTTTTGATTAACATAGAAAACTTCTGATCAAATGTTCATCTTCAGTTTTCACCTCTCGACTTTTTACATTACGTTATCATTGTCAGGTGTTAGTTAAAATACGAATCAGGTTTTCATCCCTTCATGCGTTCATCTTGACTTTAATGGCAGTTGCACACAGTTTATCTTTGTTCAATAACGCAGAAGCAGCGAGTCGTGTTTGAAGTGCTTCTTTGCTCCTTCATCAGCGCCACACAGCCCTGACCTATTTCCTCAGTGTTTTCAAGCCTCTCCTGTTCGAGGCCGAGATAATTAAAAGGCCGTGTTGTAAAACAATATTCTGAAAGAGCTTTTTAAAGTGTAGGTTCTGCTTTCATGACTGAAAAACAAGTCTAACCTTACATGACTGGTGTCGTCCTTGTTGCTTTTCAGTCCTTTCACGACTGTCTCGGTTTCTCTCGGGTTCTTAACAACAGTGGACTCATTTCTTTGGAATGAATCTGGGATGCGTCTTCCACGAAAACGTTTGTTCTCTAGATACACCACGGTGTCATCAGCGTGCAACACGAGCTAACAGTAGCAGAGTCCAACATGACGTTTGGCTCTGCAGTCTGGGTCTAGTTTTGGTTTCTTTGTGATGTTGGTTCATGGAGCCAACTTTAATTTGGGTTTGTTCTTCAGCTTATCGATACCTTCAAACTTTTCAGGCTTTCTAGAAACAGACGGAGCGTCTCTGTCTACTTGTTGATGTTGTTGCGTTGGAGAAAGTTTGTTCTGTAGCTTCAGCTCGTGCTGTCAGTCCTTTGCTGATCAAAGTTCATTTAACACCTCTGGATATAGTCTGAGGGTCCCACAGGACTGCAAACATTGACGTTATCAGTTCGGAAAAATCAACTTAAATGTGCGTTTCAATGGCGCAGTGAGCAAACATGAGCCATGGTGCTATATAACAACGGCGTGCTAGGTAACAAGATTAAGTTTGGGAACAGAAAACCAATAAAAGGGAGGTTAATCAATTGTTTTTCAGTCCAGGGGGAGAAAATGTGAGACTGTTTTGTGCTGCAGATGTAGGTTAGTGTGCCACGGCATGAAACTTACGTGATCGTGACCTACTTGTGGGAAGGTTTGCCTCATGTGGCCTGCTACCAAACGGAAGAAGACCGGAAGACCCTGGAGGGGAAGAGATAAAACATCGTTTAAAAAATGTCACTTAAAACACGTCGTCATGAATTATCAGCCATAATACGCAACAAGTGAGGTCACGGGCGTCATCACGTCATTCAGCCGCTGAAGGTTACAAACTCTGCCGTCAGATCTGTCTCTCTGCCAAGGCTGAAGTTTTTAAATGTCTCACGTCTGCGCTGGAATAAAATAAATTAACACCCACCAATGACGTGGACTTATTCGAGATAGTTGCCAGGTAGGTTATTTATTTTTGCTTGTGATGAAAAAAAAAAGATAAAAACTGTCACACCTAATTTGACTTGAGAGCTTTGACACACACACACACACACACACACACACACACACACAGTTCTTCTCTACTCCTGATGAGTGACAGATATTGTGTGAGTGTGTCTTGCTTACTTTGTGTGTTTTGAGTGTGTGTGTGTGTGTGTGTGTGTTTGTACAAGGCCAGAAATGAGGTTACTAGGCTTAGCAATTGTGCTGTAACACAGTCCTCTGTGTGTGTGTGTGTGTGTGCCTCAACAGTTCAGTTCTTCTCTACTCCTGATGAGTGACAGATATTGTGTGAGTGTGTGTGTGTGTGTGTGTGTGTGTGTGTGTGTGTGTGTTGTGTGTGTGTTGTGTGTGTGTTGTGTGTGTGTGTTGTGTGTGTTGTGTGTGTGTTGTGTGTGTTGTGTGTGTTGTGTGTGTGTGTGTGTTTGTACAAGGCCAGAAATGAGGTTACTAGGCTTAGCAATTGTGCTGTAACACAGTCCTCTGTGTGTGTGTGTGTGTATGTATGTGTGTGTGTGTGTGTGTGTGCATGCAGATGTAGGCCAGAGCACTTATATAAGGATTGATGTATGACTAGGCAGGAAGCCAACATACACACACAGACACAGACACAGACACACACACACACACACACACACACACACACACACACGAATAGAGGCAGACAGGAACACGAAGAGGAAGTGGCTAACGCAGCAACACACAGATGAACAGAGCGAGCTTCACAGAAACATGGACGCACACACTGATGCTCACGCGTGTGCACACGCAGACGTTTGGGTGAGTGCACGTGTGCGTGCACGCTTATCCGCGTCATGTCAGGCTGCAGCTGACAGCACGTCGCCTCACCTTGACCAAGTTCTTATTATGTTATTAAAGAAAGAACGATGCGTTCATTGTTTTCCCTTTGTGCATAAATACAACAGTCTCCATGGTGACGCATGACGACTTCAGAACCGCGATGTCACCGACTTTTCTGTTATGTTTAAAAGCCAGAAGAGTTTACACACATATTTGAGATTTTCTTTTGGCCTTTTTGAGCTTTATTTAACAGAGACAGCTTGAAGAGTGATGGGAATGTGGAGAGAGAGAGAGAGATGGGGAATGACCTGTGGGAAAGAGCCGCAGGTCGGATTCGAACCCTGGGCCGCCGCGGCGAGGACTGAGCCTTCATACACGGGGCAGCTGCTCTACCGACTGAGCTAAATGCCGCCGTACGAGATAATTTTTTAAAGCTGATTTTGACTTCTGGGAAGAAAATATGAATAATAAAAATGCTGCTGCTGATAATAACAGAAAAAACAGAAACGTGCTCCTGGCTGTGCAGGAAAGGTTTTAAACCAGAGGACGGAACAAATGTAAAACCCGCTGCACCGATTATTCGATTGGTCGTCGACTTTTAAACAACTGTCCTCGAGTGTAAACAAGAGGGCTTTTTTTAAATGATGGAGACATCCATACAGCAGAAAGGCAAAAAATGAATCTCCACAGTTCAGAGTAAACATGTTTCCACAAAAAACCTGAAAAATGTTCAGAGCTACTGGAACCGGCTGTAACCAGGCAGCGTCATAGCAACAGTAATGAAGGAAATGATCACCAGATGAAGCGATGTTGATCGTTGGTTGCAGTCCTAGTCCTCAGGTCCTGGTTACTTCGATAAGTCTGTTCATAAAGATTATAAGTGTGAATATTAAATTTAAAGGAAGCAGCTGACGGATGTTCCCGTGTCTTCTGTGTTGCTTCACGTGTTGAGTTTGTCTGGCATAACCACAAAACCTTTTGTGTGTGATCCGATCTCGCTGTTACTCATGCCTGCGGCTCACCTCAGGTATGAGCTGAAGCAAAAGTATTTCACTCACGGAGCCTCAGATCTTCTGATGGTTCAGAAGATGAGCTCATTTGTTGACATGAGCCAAAAATACCTTGAAGTGTCTCACAGGCTTGTTTAAGTCAAAGCTCCAGCTTCAGTCTGAGCTGGTTTAGAGAAAGACCAGCCCAGACGGTCTGCTCTGAACTCCGTCTACTTTAAGCATGAACAGGCACGTGTGCCTCAAGTGTGTTCGACCTTGCAGCCCGGCGCCGCCCGTCTGTGCGGGGATTGGGAGCAAACGGAGCTTTGTCTGTCAGCGAGCCCTCCTCTGGTTTAACGATCCGCCTAACGGGGTCAGACGGGAGGGAACAGAACTCGGCAGAACATCGTCTGTCTGCTTTGGCTCGGCCGGCTGACTTGTTCCGCTTTGTCTGCGATCCCGCCAGATTCTGCTGATGATGATCAGCGCTGCCCGTCAGACACAACACAAGTCTAGACTGGTGATGGCTCAATATTTTGACCTGCTAATGAGGTGATGGCTGGTACCAGGCCAAAACAAGGGGCCACTGTCTCAACAGTCTGTCTCTGTGAAGCACTACGGCACAGAAATCTGTTGACTTTGTGAAATATAACTCTGAGTGGAGTTTTATAATGTTTGTTTAATGCTTAACCCACGAGGCTGCCTGCAAACTGAGAGATTAAGCTGCTAAACCATGCAGAAATTTGTCAACTAGTGATTTAAAATCTAGTAAAATCAGTTCTAATCGAGACAGAAAGATTGTGCAGAGAGGCTAAAACAGGTGTGATGTGCTTTCTAATAACTGTTTTATGTTGAAACTCCTGAAACAGGAAGTGGAATAAGCTGAGACGCCCTCGCGGTCTCGGGCCTGCTGCATGTCGGACACGTGTTGCTGCTTCGTACCGTGCTCCAGTTTTTCCCTGGAGGGGGATTACACTTTATCTCTCGTTCCACTCGTGGCTGGATCAACGATAAAAAAAACGGAAACATGATTTCACTGGGTTTGCATCAGTGGTCGCCATGGTGACAGATCCACTGTGCTGTGATTAATTAACTAAGTGCGACACTTCAAACCTAAAATTTGAGCCACTTGTTCTTCACACACTCAGCGATGAGGTGAACACACACCCTGCTTCTCAAACACAGATTGGCAGCGATGGTGGGAAATGTTCTATTAAGCAGGCGGCCATCAGAAGACGCCACCCTTCCTCCAATGGAAGAGTTGTTAACAACGAGACATGCTTTATTATAGAGCATATTATTATTATTATTATTATTATTATTATTATTATTATTATTATTATTATTATTATTATTATTATTATTAGGAGCAGAGGCTGATAAATAGAGCTCCATCTAAGAATTATTTTCATTATCCATTAAATCTTTGGGCTATAAAATGTCAGAAAACCATGAAAAATGTTGATGTCTGTCTTAGTTTTACCTGGTTTGGGTTCAGGATTGTTGTTCGATCCCTTAGACACTCCTAAGATGCATCAGATGCATAAAACAATCTCTGTTGAGGCTTTTGTTAGTCTGAAACAACTGTGACTGAACTCCAACGTCCTTTTTGAAGGTTGAATCTGCAGATGAATGACTCGCCCTACTCCTTTAGAAAGACTCTTCACTGAGACTTAGACCTTCAGTCCTGTCATGTAATGACAGTTTTAACAGTGTGAGCTGAATTATTATTTATTATTTCAGGGTTCATAACTGCCTAATAGTTGAAATAGGCTTCAGTCACATTTAATGAAGACATGACGACCAGAACGAGGAGGCAAGAACGAGCCCAAAGTTTAATTCATCCATCCATGCCACTTACTCTCATCAGCTGACTGCCATTGGGTGAGAGGTGGAGGTCGCCAGTTCAGTTTTTGTTTTAATGATCATTTATTTCCTGGAATGACGAGACGGAGGCGATCTGAAGCTGAATCAGTTTCTCGAGGCCATCAAATAAATAAATGCTCATCTGTGAGTAACTATTTTAAAAACTGGATGACCGGCGTCACAGACGACCTCCATGCAATCCTTCAAACGCCAAAACCTCTCAACCTTTTCTAGTTTGGAGAGATCCGTTTGAAACGCCATCCTCCTCCATGGAAATGCTAATGCATGCTGTGCTTGACCTCTATAAGCTGATATCTGCATGTGAATGAGGAATCTGTAGGCCAGGAACAAAGATTCAGCTTCCGCTTGTGCTCGGAGTCCATTATGTCTGAGCGCTTTGGATGGAGGTCAGACCATTGGAACTATTAGAAATGCAGAGATGGAACTCATTTGATGACAATTTAGCTTTTTATTGCTTTCATATGCAGATACGTGTTTATGGAGATCAGCAGATATGTCATTCTCGTCATGGGTGAAGTTTCTACTCAGACTGTGGACGAAGTCTTCGCCCAGGAGAAAGCAACACTCAGTGTTTACTTCAGATCAGTCAGTCATGAATTTGTTGCCCTCTTACTTCTTTCTTTGTGTTTCCACTGTTGGTGAACTTTGTGGAAGACGAGACAACGAGCTAAAAATCATTTGACAATAAAAACGGGTGAAATGTTCGTAATGAACTGTTGGACGTTAATGATGCATGATATTGTCCTCGAGTATGTACGAGAAAACTGAGATTTAGTGTCTTGGTTTTCTTAAGACCTGCAAACAACTGACGTGTTACAAGATCTGACCTGCAAACCAGCTTCATGCATCATAGTGGCACATTTGTCAGGAGTGAGCAGAGGGAGATCTTCTTCTCTCTCTTCTCTACATCCTGGACTCTGGTTTTAATTTAAAGACCGAGTCTGCGAGAATTAACGCCGTTCCTGCCTCCTCTTTGTCTTTCCTCTTCAGGTTTCTCCTCCAGTGTCTGGAGGATCTGGACGCCAACCTTCGGAAACTCAACTCTCGCCTTTTTGTCATCAGGGGCCAACCAGCCAACGTGTTCCCACGGCTTTTTAAGGTCAGTGTCGACAGACTGCAACGGCTCTAATGATTTAATTTGAAGAAAGACGCATCATGAAGCCGTCGGGATCTGATGGGCAAACTCTCTCTCTGTCTGGCTCAGGAATGGAAGATCTCTCGGCTGACCTTTGAGTACGATTCAGAGCCTTTCGGGAAGGAGAGAGACGCTGCCATCAAGAAGCTGGCCATGGAGGCAGGGGTGGAGGTCATCGTCAAGACGTCACACACCCTCTACGACCTGGACAAGTGAGGAAAATCAAAAACACACACAGACATACAAACCCTTTAAAACTCTTTGTTTGAATCCAGTTAAATTCTACATCAGCCTGGCATCTCAGAGCACGTTATCCAGCTCTAGGTATGAGTGGATGTCAGACTCTCTGCCTGACAGGAGTCCTGCAGCAGTCAGCAGCGCCATCTTGAGTCCATGCAGAGAAAGACAGGAACACAAAATCATCCATCGACACCTGTCTTACACTGATGGATGGCAAATCTTAGAACCTTCAAACGTAAACATGCTTTTCTTTTGTAACTCTTTACCGAGGGTATTTTTGAACCACTGTTTCCCCGTGATTTTGCATCAAAGGAACAATAGGTTTTAAAAACGGTCCAGTGTTCTGCAACCCGGCAGACAAAATGAGGCTACAGTGTGTCACCTTTACACATCCAGTGCTTGTTTTTGGCAATGACCGGCTCAGATTACTACAGATAGATCATTTTATGTCTCAGAACAAAGAGCTGCTGGATTGTTGTAGTAAATTTAAGTTTAGATTTAAATCTGAGCGGTCTCCGTCTCTGCTCCCTCTGTCCAGGATCATAGAGCTGAATGGCGGGCAGCCTCCTCTCACCTACAAGCGTTTCCAGACCCTGATCAGTCGACTGGATCCTCCCGAGATGCCCGTGGAGACGCTGTCAGACTCCCTGATGGGTCGCTGCGTGACTCCCATCTCCGATGACCACGGAGACAAGTACGGGGTGCCGTCGCTGGAGGAGCTGGGTAAGAAACCGAGCGCACACGTTAACAATGAGGTTTTAGGTGTGTGTAGGCAGCAGGATGTTTCAGTATCACCTCATACTCAGGCTAATATGGTGAACGAAACTTCTAAAATGCTTCATTTTCAAATGTTGTTTTGTCTAAAAAGTCTAGAATTAATGCGCCTTAATGGAAATCCCTTCTACGAAAGTCTAGAATTAATGCGCCTTAATGGAAATCCCTTCTACGATTAATCTGGACGCTCGTTAACCTCGTTTAAAGAGTCATTCCAGTTTCTCTATTTAAAGCTACGTCTCGTCTAAACCTTCATCTTTGGATTAATCAGGTGGCACGTTCGCCTTCGTTCTGTCCAGATGTTCCGGTTTCCATTCACAAAATGTTCATTCACACTCACACAGCTGCACTGCACGCTGCTCTGTAGCATCCGCCGCCTGCACCTGTGCAACAGTTTCATATTTCCAGCGTTAACTGTCTGAAAAAACGTCGGTGCAGATGTCTGGTTGATTCCACACAAGCTGCGATTTAAATTAAGCAGGTAACACGTTAACCCTCTTACACTCAGTCAATCAAGGCGTCTTGGTTTCCATTCACAGAAGGCCACTTTCCATTCACAGCCTCACGGCGCTGCAGCCATCTGCTGCTCGCACCTGCACCGGGTCCGCCAAGAACTATTTGGGTCACCCGCTAAGAGCCAAGGAAGAAAGCTTGTCCGGTTAATATGTAATTATGTAAATCGGGTGCAGTTAGGAACGTTCGCTAAAGTGGATTTGTACATTTAAAATCTGACGTACAAATTCGTTTTGTTCCCTGTTTTCACCTGGAAAACCTTTGACAGCTGGAAACAGTCGGATCCAAAACTTCGGACATTTGTAAACATTCCTAAAATAAAACTCACTCAAAGGCCGCGTACCATTTTATCTGGAAGAGGGTGAGCATGAGCTAAAAATAGGTCTCAGGCAGCGATGACAAAATGTGTGTTTTGTTTTTTCGCTGACGAAATGAAACTAAAATGTTGCGTCGCCCCGAATGAGTAAGAGAAAAACGGAGGTGTAATCATGGTGAGTCATGATTTATTATTTTTTTTTAAGACGGGCACCAACCTGACTTCAGAAATCCTTCGACAAGCACCGCTCGACCCACAAAAGTATTCATGCATGAACTCATCCTGACCTACAAAGTGACAGCTTAATGGGTTTTAGTACAGCACACTTTAGTGCAGCGCTCTCTTTTCAAACTATTGTCAAACAGCAGACACATGCACACAAACGCTGAAAGTGACAAACTATGAAGGATAAAAATGATTCAAACTAATCAGCATTTTCATCTAAAGACTCCTGGATTTATAGTACAGAGGGGATTAGCGTCAATTGATGATGTAATAAAGTGACCGTGCACGTCACTTAGTTCAAAAAACGACGGATTGCAAGTTGACAGTGTGTGGGAAGATCGCAGATCTCTCTGCTCAAGCTCAGCGTACTCGTAATCTAAATTTAGAAACCAGCCGACGCTCCGGGTGAAACCGCCGAGGCAGTTAAGACGTGTCTGGCAGGCTTTGTGGAAATTAGCAGCAGGTTGGAGCGCATGCTGATCGCCTGGATGAGACTTTGTGTGTTGTATAAGATTTTTAATTTAACAAGCATGACATAACTGAGCGACATACGGAGATGTTAGTTCATCCGACGCACCGGCACGGCGCTGTTCCTAAACCGCAGAGGTGATCTAATGTTTTCCAGGCTTCGACATCGAGGGCCTGCCTTCAGCCGTGTGGCCCGGAGGAGAGACCGAGGCTCTGACGAGGATAGAGCGCCATCTGGAGAGAAAAGTTAGTGCTGCGCCTCCTGTTGCAACACCAGGAGACACGAAACATCACAGCATGGAACATTTTAGACCCTCCAGTGAAGTTTGATGATTTAAATTCACCGTGTCTCTTTTTTTTTTTCCAGGCCTGGGTGGCTAATTTCGAACGTCCCAGGATGAACGCCAACTCGCTGCTGGCCAGCCCGACAGGCCTCAGCCCGTACCTGCGCTTCGGCTGCCTCTCCTGCCGCCTTTTCTACTTCAAGCTCACGGACCTCTACCGAAAGGTCGGGTCACAGCTTCCTCCAGCTGAGCTCACTTTGATTCAGACTGTTTCATGCATTTCTAACCCGCTGTCTCGCTGCGTTCATTTCCATCCAGGTGAAAAAGAACAGCTCCCCTCCGCTCTCTCTGTACGGCCAGTTACTGTGGCGGGAGTTCTTCTACACCGCGGCGACCAACAACCCGCGCTTCGACAAGATGGAGGGGAACCCCATCTGCGTCCGCATCCCCTGGGACAAAAATCCTGAAGCGCTCGCCAAGTGGGCCGAAGCGAAGACAGGTTTCCCCTGGATAGACGCCATCATGACTCAGCTGAGGCAGGAGGGCTGGATCCATCACCTGGCCAGGCACGCGGTGGCCTGCTTCCTCACCAGGGGGGACCTGTGGATCAGCTGGGAGGAAGGGATGAAGGTGAGGGTGCAGGGGCAGGGTGGAGGAGAGGAGGGATGAGGTTTGATGACTAAAAGTTGACATTTGAAGATTAGATTTAGAGATTAGAGTGTTTTGAGTGAAGTGACGTGGATTACACGGTCACACTGTGTCAAATCTGTCTCAGAATCAGCAGATGATCATCCAGCTGGATCGCCTCAGATGCATCGTGTTGCAAGCGGATGCAGGATGCAGGCTGGACTGATGTAACTCTTTGTTATCAGGCTGCTCCAATAAGTCTCTGAGGACTTTGCAGTTAATTCAGAATGCTGCTGCACGTGTTCTGACAGGAACCAAGATCAGAGATCACATCTCTTCCTTGCATTGGCTACCTGTTAAATCTAGAATAGAATTTAAAATTCTTCTCCTTACTTACAAAGCTCTTCATGGTCAGGCACCATCGTATCTAAAAGAGCTCATAATACCTTATTACCCCTCTAGAACACTGCGCTCTCAGGACGCTGGGTTCCTTGTGGTTCCTTGTGGTTCCTTGTGGTTCCTATAGTTTCCAAAAGTAGATTGGGAGCCAGAGCTTTCAGCTATCAGGCTCCTCTTCTGTGGAACAAACTACCTTTCTGGGTTCAGGAGGCAGACGAACACCTTTAAAAATAGACTTAAGACTTTCCTTTTTGATAGAGCTTATAGTTAGGGCTCGCTTAGGTCATCCCTTAGTTATGCTGCTGTAGGATTAGACTGCCGGGGGACTCTGTGTTCTGACAATATGTTTGTGTTAATTTGTTCTGTACACGTGACATCTATTGCACGTCTGTCCGTCCTGGGAGAGGGATCCCTCCTCTGTGGCTCTTCCTGAGGTTTCTTCCACCTTTTTTCCCTGTTAAAGGTTTTTTTGGGCAAGTTTTTCCTCACTGGAACCGAGGGTCTAAGGACAGAGGGTGTCACTCCCTGTACAGATTGTAAAGCCTCAGAGGAAAATGGACTTTGTGACTTTGGGCTGTACAAATAAAATCTGATTTGATTAAACTGAGCTAAATTAAACTTATTAGGAGTGCTTTCCTGATTTCTTAAGTTCCTATTGATTTATATTAAGACTTGTTTTACTAGTTTACTATCAGGTAGTGTTTTTTTAAGAGCCCATACGATGCTCGAACTGCAAGACTGATTTCCTCAGATTACTGAAACAGCATCCACATTTTGAGCTGTAATATTAAATGAAACCTTTTCTATGTGGATTTTCCACCAGTGTGGCTCTGCAAAGACACTAAGGTAGTCTCATATTCTGTAACAAACTCTACAGTGACACCAAAATATTACCACAAGCATATTTTTTTTTATATCAGATAACATGTACCAACCTGTCTCCAATATGCCAGAATCTGCCGATAATACGAGCCGACTGGTTCCTTCTTGACTCTGGCACTCGACCAGATCAGGAAAAACTCCCCCAGGAAAAACCCTGACAAACACGAGCAGCCCGCCAGTTCGTCCATCAGAGTTTGTGTTACATTAGAAGAGCTCTGCATCAAGTTCACGACAAACATCTGGATAACGTGCCGCCTGGTTCTGTGTTCGCAGGTCTTTGAGGAGTTGCTTCTAGATGCAGACTGGAGCGTGAACGCAGGCAGCTGGATGTGGCTGTCATGCAGTTCATTTTTCCAGCAGTTTTTCCACTGCTACTGCCCCGTGGGCTTCGGCCGGCGCACCGACCCCAACGGGGACTTCATAAGGTGGGTACCTTTCCTGGCATCGCCCCTTGGTGCCAACCTGCTGACCCCCCACAACCTGGATGGCACCCTTCCTCCCTCTGTCTCTCTGGACCACACAGCATTACAGGGACACACTGAGAGAGGAAACACATCTAGACATCCAGACACATCTATGCACACTCATATGAATGCATGTTCAGAAGATAATATATGTAACAGGAGATGATTCATTCTGGGCAGGTTTGAGGGCTCGAGTAAGGAGTTTTTGTCCCTCATCTTCTTGGTAACACACTCAAGTTTTTAGAGTTTAATCAGCTGTTTTAATGACTAGAAATATACACACACACACACACACACACACACACACACACACACACTCTGCTCACACACCATCACAGCTTCAATTTACCAGACAAAAGCAGAGAGAGATGGAGGGATAGAGGGGGTACCCCATCCAGATCTCTGGGTAAGTGAATAAAAGAGCAACATCCTTCCCTTCCTCTCCTCTTTTTATATTTTTATTTACATTTTTTTTTATTTGCCCGTCGGTCCATTTTCTTTTCTGTTAAGACTTCAGCACTTTAGTTTTTGGAATCAGGCATGATGTCTTTTGTAATGATTTGTCCACTTTTTTTTTTTTAATTGTTTGTGAATGTCCCTTTGGTGATTGCGTACACGTGCGTATCTTTAGTTGGTATATATTTATAACTGTTGCCTCCAGATGATTTTTTTTAGATGACTTCTTCTCTCTCTCTGGTTGTGGCTCTGTGTTTTTGTGTCTTTGGCTCATCTGTTGTTGGGGGATTGGGGGAAAAGTTCAGCGATCCCTCTCCTCTTCGTAGATTGTAGCTGATTGCTTTTAAGATGATTGGCCGTTCTCACGCCCCACGTTCTCACGTGGTCGCTTTGTTTGTTTCTCACCTACCTATGCAAACCTGAGGGACGGGACTTTTGCTCGCGCCCCAGCAGCACCCTCTGGGCGGGTTTGTGACTCGGTGGCGTCTCATTTCGTCAAAAGGGATTCTGACCGCTTGGTAGGGGAATGCAGACGCCTCGCTCGCATTCGTTAGGCAGGGGACTATGAAGCATTCCCCAGAGGGTAGCGAGGAGAGGCGTTGGACCAGCTGTAGCTCTGCCGTCGCTGTGATTGCACGGTTGGCACCGGTACTCGTTACCTGTGCCGTGCCACGCGAGCCGGTCCATTGTCCAAGGCGCTGGGCAAAGCCCCTCGTCCGACCCTTTGTGAAATGTTCAGTGGTGCTCTGCTTAGGTGAATGCAGCCTTGTCGGATCAGGTGGAGCTGGAGCAGCGGCTGGTACAGTGAACACACACATGAGATATGAACATGACGCTGTGGCATCCAAACCGGATTTCACTTGTTGCTTCATAATCAGGCACCGTCACTTCCCCTTTTATGCACATGATGTCACAGTTCACTTACTAAAGTATTTAACCAAATATTTTTAACCTCACAGTTCACTTACTAAAGTATTTAACCAAATATTTTTAACCCGCTTTAGTTAAAGTATTATTTTCAGTTCAGTTCAGTTCAGTTCAGAGCTTTATTGTCCCTCCAGGGGAAATTTGATTTGCAGTGACAATGCAACTTGCACAACAAACAATAAATAGACAAACAGTGACACAGAACAATGACGCAAAGTAAAGCAACCAAAACTTGATTTAAACAATTTCTAAATGAAGTTAGAATATAAGTGACAGAAAGCAAAAAGTCTATAAAAGGTAAAAAGATAAACAAATGCCACAAGAACAGTGCAATTTAAGAGTTGTGCAAATTAATTGCATTGATTGCATTAGTATATACTTGAAAGTATAAAGTAGTATTATTATTAAGTTGTTTTTTTAGTTCTTTAACATTAAATTCTTAATTAAAGAATTCTGTTCATGTTGTTGTTTGTTGCTGATTGAGTTAATTCTGATAAAATAATGATAAAAAGTTGTTTTTTAAACAGATAACTCGTGAGCATGAATTCACTTTAAAGTTGTCTCAATAGTTTCAGTCTCTGAGGTTTGTTGTAGACGTCACAGTCCTGCACGCTGGAAAGCTCAAAAATTAAAGATGATTATAGTTTGTGGTACCTGAATGCATCACTTCACAGTGTCACTTTATGACTGACAGACACACTCCACCACCACCACCACCACCCGCTGACCTCCGCGGGCTCCGCTTGTTACCGGCAAGTCGCGGATCTTCCTGGCAAAAGGGTTGCAGTCCCTTTTGGTGAAATGAGGGGGCCCCCTAGTGGGCCAGCCCAGAGTGTGGCGCTGTGGTTGTGGGAGGGGGGACAGTCAGTCAGACCACTTAAAAGACAACCACCACAGTCTGAGGGACAGGGGGAGCAGGCATGAGCTCTTTTCTCAGTCCACCATTGTCTGATCATGGGGTGGGGAGGTTTGGGGGGAGGGTGGAGGCCTGGAGCTGTGAGGTATAATGGAAGACTTCTGTTATCGACTCTGAACTTTTAGTCTCATTTAAAGCAGATGTTTAGATTCAGACAGGCTGAGGACACGAGGATGTCGACGTTAAAGATTAACACCAGTAAATATTCAGACGTGGAGATGTGTTTTTTTTTTTTGTTTGTTTGTTTTTAGCAGATTTAAAATATTTTTTCCAGTGGCGTGTCAGAAAAAGAAGCAGATCTCTCGATGGCAGAACTTTTCCACTATACACCCGCTCCGGTCAGGGTTGGGTGGAGGGGTGGGCGGGGGTGGAAAGGGAGGGAGGGTTGGGGTTGGGGTTGGGTGGGGGTCAATACACTCTGCTTTCTAACCGCGTGTTACAGTAGACGTCTCCTAGCATCCATCAACCCAATCGGCAAGTGATCTCTCTCCCTAGTGACGGGGAGGCGGTCTCCGTAGCGACCGGAGCGCCGTCTGTCGTGTTCTGTGTGTGTGTGTGTGTGTGTGTGTCCACCAAGGCCACACCACCACCTCCACCGCCGCAGCCTGCCCCGCCCTCTGCCCCAACTCCACCCCCACCACCACCAACCGCCAACCACCACCACCACCATCACCCCCCCGCCCTCTCTCTGCCTCTCAGCGCTGCACTGTGCCACTTCCCACAGTTCCCCCCCCACCCTCCTCTGTCCCGTCTGTCTCCCCACCTCGGACTGGGTAAGGTCGGACCAAGTGCACTAGGTAGGTGGCTTCTCTTTGTCACACGGAGCAAATCCACGACAGCCCAACAGAACCGAAACAAACAGAAAGACCAGCGTCAGCAGGTTGGAACGGTACTGTGAGATGTTGACTTCTCTATCTTGTTGCAGTCAGTGGCTTCATCTCCTGGAGGGATCATACTTTTTTTTGTCTTTTTGCGGTGTGGCTGCTATCGCACCAACTTTACAGTTTAAATGTTGTTCCGGGACCACAGCCGCTCGTTTTTCTACCACGTTGTGAACTTTATTAGTCCTGATTGCGCACTGGGATGGTAACTCACTTCAGTGCAAGAGTCTCCAACAAGTCCAACAGTGACTTTTGTACTCATACTCTCATGTACTGTAGCCATACTGTGCAGTGTTGTGGTTGTTTGTAGCTTTTATTTTGTAGCACCTATTTTTCCATAATACTTGTAAGCATGAAGTGCTGAAGACCAGCATGCTGTTATGAGTCACAGAACATACCGAGGCTGTAAAATTAATAAATGTCTCATATGAAGCAACTTTTCAATCATAAAGTAAGAAAGCACCTTTTATTTTTGAGATTAGCATTAAACTATACATTTTTTCTATACACAGCTGTTAGTTTTTTTTCTAGTAATACTCTAATATTTTGAAAAGTAATATAACTTCCTCCCCCACCCCTCGTTTTACTCTGTAACCTTCCACGTCCTGTTGACACAAGCCGGCAAATCTAATGTCTCCCTGTGCTTCCAGACGATACTTACCTATCCTCCGAGGTTTCCCCGCTAAGTACATCTACGACCCGTGGAACGCCCCGGAGTCCGTGCAGGCTGCGGCCAAGTGCATAATCGGCGTGCATTACCCGAGGCCCATGGTGCACCACGCAGAGGCCAGCCGGCTCAACATCGAGAGGATGAAGCAGATCTACCAGCAGCTAAGCCGATACCGAGGACTGGGTAAGACGTCGTGAAATTAGGGTTCAGTGGCGGGTTCCTCCGTTTGAAATAAATAAAAACAAAATTAAAAACAAATGTGTGTGTGTGTGTGTGTTTACAGGCCTGCTGGCATCAGTGCCGTCCACCAACGGGAACGGGAACGGAGGAATGATGGCCTACTCTCCCGGAGAGCAGCAGCCAGGGACCAACAACAACAACAACAACAACTCACATTGTGAGTCATCTTTAAAATAACGCAGACGTACAGATGTGTCACACGTGTTCTTCTGGTTTTCAGAAATGATAAATCTGTTTCTGTGTTTCTCTGTTTCAGTGCCTGGAGTGTCGGGGAGCTCCGTTGCGACCGGTAACGGCAGCGGGAGCATCCTACTCAACTTTGACAACGAAGAACAGACGAGACCAAGCAGTGCTGGACAACAGCAACGACTGCAACCGCTGCCACAGCAACAACAGCAGCATGGTAGGTCGTCCCCTGACGCAGACTTCTTCACCTGTTGGCATTTTACATTCAATAAATAAAAGAAGTAGTTCTACTACCAGGAGGAACATCACACTGACTCATAGTTTGGGGATGTACCAGGGGAAGTCTTCAGGTAAACATGTGACCGCGAGTCCAGTGTTCCTCCTTTATGTATTTTCGTGCCATTGTTTTATTGAGTATGTGATGCTGTCTGTTGCAGGATACCACTCAGTGCCAGACGCCAGCCAGACCATCACCAGCAGCCAGCTCTACCACGAGTTTGCTGTGCCTCAACACCCGGGTGAGAAACTGATGCAGCAGAGGCTCAGTGTGCATGAATGCTCCATCACCGAGCAGCATCATACACCTCACATGTAGATATAACGACGTTTCTCCTTTCTCCTTCAGGACTCCTCCTGCACACCAGAGGCATCACAGGAAAGAGGGAGCGCGAGTCGGAACGTGACGGCTCGGGGGAGAAAGACCCGGCGTCCTGCTCCGTGCACAAGATGCAGAGGCAGAGTGCAGAGGTCAGACTACTGCCCCGATGTCTTTAAAGTTCACGACGTTTATGACTGTGTGTGTGTGTGTGAGAGTCTGTTTGCTCTTAAATAACACCTCACAAATATGAAGTGTCATTAAAATAAAAGACTTAATTTCCTCTTCTAAACAGCTGCTTGCTGTAGCTTTCATCAAATGTCATATTGTATTTACAGGGAACTATTTCCAGCGGTGCATGAATCCACATTTGGTTCTTTGACGTATTTGCAGGTTGAGTCAAAGATGCACTGACGATAAGATGAATGGAATACAGCCGGCTTCAGTGACGCTTGTTAGCGAGATCTGTTTGTCTGCTCGTGAAAAAACTGAGATCAAATCCGCTGGAATGTTTAGTCTCTGTCAAATGACGTCTTTTCTTTTGCTTGTAAACTTAAAAAAATCTAAACTCACAGATCAAATATTTGGAGACAGACTCGGGTGACCGTTTATTAGGGAGATCGTTGTGTTGCAATATATTAACAGGTGTGAACTAGAAATGTGTCACTACGATTCAACACCATCACAAACCCCCTCCACCCAAACAAACCTGCACAGGACACAGACAGAACAACTCATTTCACAGTTGGCATGTCTGCCTTAGGCCTTTCAAAGAACAATGACAGATATAATAACACTGGCATCGCTGATACTCTCAGTAAAAACCTGCAGCTGTGACGCCAAGTCAATGCGGAAGTGCCAAGAACTGCAGTTCCTCTAACGTCCACTTGAGGCTGGCTCCAGAAGTGAGTCAGTCTCCATAAGTCCCCATGTTAGACAGCAGAAATAAACATGTTTACAGCCTGGTACAAAAAACAGAAAATTTCCCCGTTCATGACAACTGTACTGAGGGTGAATTTATATACAACTCACCTGTTCACATTATATTAAGGCTTAAAGTTATGCAGGATTAAGAGCGTGGACGCTTTGATTGACAGGTGGGTGCAGTTTCTGCAGCGCCGATATTTAGATATTTGACCAGTAGGCAGAAGAAGCAGTGCGTCCAAAACGTCACGCGTGCTCTGTCCGTCCTTTATATAATGTCACTGGTTCAGACAAAGGTAGTCCAAAGAAAGGATTCTCAATAATTTATCGCCAGCTGTTATTTAATCCTAAACTGGCTCAACAACTTGGAAATGGATGTAAGCTACATATATAGAAGAATAGAACAGATACTTGATTGATTATTTGATCATGCATTTTAACTGAAATACAACCCCACACACACAAAGGGCTCACAGATGGTGCAGCACCCTATTACAGGCTAAAGGGCACCTCTCCAGTTACCGGTCCACCCTCAGTACATTGCTCCATGCTGGAGTTGAACCAGCAACCTTCGGTTTCCATGCCAAGTCCCTACAGACTGAGCTACTGCCACCCTGATCAGTCGACCTACACGACCTCCATAAACCGGTGCCGCGTTGCAGTATCACAGGAAATACAAAACTTATTTTAAATTGCATTCCAGCGATCTTATTTTTAGTTAAAAAATCAGCTTTGTCGTCATAGATTTATTAATATTGTGATATAGAATTAATTACAGCCTCTATAGAGGATTTTAATAAACACTTATACACAGTGCATGGCCAAAGCACCATAGTAACGCGTCTGTGATGGCAGGAATGTGCCAAACAAGCTTTTTTTTCCACAGCGCTGTCACAGGTGAATTAGACAGTGGCGTACCCTGCCGCATCACGACATGATAATGTCTACCCATGACCTTTCCTGTGTGTCTTTTGATGCCACCGGCGTATTTGCTCGTCACTCTTCATAATGAATTATAAATGTAATCAACGAAGTGAAGGTTCATATGATGACACACGTTTATTGTTAACTCTTCATGCTACCCGTGACAAAGCAAATAAACCGAGAGGTGCTATAATGTGTAATGTCTCTCTACTCCCACTGCTAAGTAAATATTTTTCATCATCACACAGTCCATAGGCAGCACACAGTCATCCATGTAAATGTCAGCCTGTCGTGAAGTTGCCATGCTCACAATAAAAAAATACAATTTGAATTCAGCACGGTAGCTATGCAAAACAGAGTGTGGGAAAAGAGAAGTCACAGTCGGTCTGAATGTTTCTCTTGTATCACTTTGAGCTCCATAGCAACCAAAAATCTGATCACAATCAGAAATGTGCAAAGTTTTTCTCTGTGTAAACCACTTCTCATCTTCCCTGCAGACCACCTAGAGCGGACCATCTGAATCCACGTCAGTCACCATCGAGAGAGCGAGAGCGAGGAATTCCCAATGTCGCCGCCTGTCCTTCGAAAAACTCACGGCGCTCCGGACGTGACCTCTTCAAACACAGTGCATGTAAAAACTGTCTTCACAGTCAGAAACTCCCCCCGGGGGTGTAAACATGAAGGTGAAAATGTGATTTTTATTTTGGTTTTTGGCTCTCGACAGTTTCTGAAAGGGCTTCTTTTTTTTTTTTTTTTTTGGCCTCTGACCGTTTTTGAAAAGGGTTTTTTTTTTTTTTTTTTTTTTTAATTGTAGTTGACTGGACCTCAGAGGAATGTGCAAAGAAAAAAACCCTCAAACTTACAGCTCGACAGATTATTTGTACAAAATGAATGAAAAATTAAAAAACTACATTATTGTCTTAAAACTGCTGCCACCAGCCAGTACATACTGTATGAACTCTGAAGCAGCTATAAATCTAAGTAACGGAATATTTCGGTTGCAAAATACACACAGACCTTTTGGTACTACAGCTTCGTAGTATGTGAATCCTCATGTGTCGCATCCCGTAAACCAGGAAAACCGCCTCATACACACACTCTAGGAATATGTAATCATCTTTACATTGGAAAAACTATATATATATATGATATGATATGATATTTTTATGTTTATGTATCTTTTGTTGTTGAGATGAAGTTTGTAAATTAAATTTTTAACAAAGTAGTTTTTCTTTTTCCCCAGAAGATAAAATCTGCGCATCCCCCACCAAAAAAAAAATGAAGGGCGGGTTTTAATAGTCTTTTAAAGTTTGTTATTTAACCGTGATCTCGCCAGGATTACATAACCAGACTCACGCGTGTGCTCACGGTAACGTTTCAGGGACTTTGTTGAACATGCTTCTGTCTCACTGCTTTCACGTGTAAATACGAGGCTCTTCAGACGCTGGAGGTCCAGTCGGTGAGCGAGCACGATATCCTGCTTTTTATTAAAAAACAAAATAAAAACACTAATCCACGGTTGACTTCGCGGGAACATCGATCTACCACTGCCTGCTTAGCGTGTGTGATTTCTGGATTTAGCATCGGCAGCTAAAAACAGCGAATCGTGTATTTATTGAAAGAAAACAGTCACACCGGTTTCTATTGTTGGTCTTAAAAACAAAACAAACAAAAAAAAACCTGTTTACAGTGCGGTACTGTAGATTAGTCAGACGATGTTAACTGCCTTTAGAATGTGGCATTATGGGTAAGAGAGTTCTTTATTGGAGGCGCCATGGTGTGACGCCTGAGGGCGCGTAGCTGAACACGAGAAGTAAAAGTGTCTTAACCATTTAGATCCTGAGCCTTGAAAGATAACGCACATGACGTGAGCTTTTTTCTGTATGTTTATCGACAGTTAGAGTTTTCTTTTCCTGAATTCTTTCTAATCGGTTATTGTTTCCCACGACGACATTTACACAATGTTGCTTTAATCGTGTACAGATCGTCTCTGTGGTTTCACACCTGTAACAGTGATTTGATATACTATATATATTTATGTGATGGCTTAGCTCACAGCTGATGACCATCAGAGCCTGGACGATCCTCCTACAATGTTTTGGATTCGACTTCGCCCCTTCAGAAGTCAGTCACATTTTCACCTCCTTGTTTCCCCCCTCGCAGCAAATCTTCATAATTTCTGTGGAAGTTCAGAAACAAATGACTCTGGAGTATCTGAGGCGCTCTGTACTGTTGGTGCAAACACGTTCAACAACCAAAAGTTTCGAGGAGAGGTTTGATGTTCGAGTTCTGTCAGATACCATGAGGACAGAGAACACAGGCGGGTGTTGGGTGCAAACTCCCTCTCAATCAAAGGCGTCACATTTTTTTCTAAGATTTCTTATAAAAACCAAAAACTCATTAAACAAAAAAGGAAGGAAGGAGTCGACACAATAAAAGACAGGTGGCAGCATCTGATCCAAACGAGCCTGATTCTGTTAGAAAAACAGAGACCAACATTCCTTAGAAACAAGCGTACCCTCCTCGTGAAGGATTTCCACGACTGTACAACCAGTTCAACAGTTTATATGATTATGGGTACGTGCAGCATTTTGCAACCCGGACAAATCTGATAAAAGCTGGACCAGTAATGCTGCAACAAACTAACAAAACACAGCTGCAGAATGATGAGGATTGTGTAACAGTGCTGGAAAAACGTTGGTGTCTTAATTAGGTTTCATCCATCCTCCACTATCAGCATTACCTGGTTATATGCACTCACATTCAAATCTAATAAATAAATAAATGCACAACAACTAACACCTATTTATTAATTAAAGTCACCACTTCCTGTTGATGTTTGGCAGTAGAAGCACTCCAGGAAAGGTTCTGGTGCATTATCGCCTAATGCTTAGCATTAGGACTCAAATCTCTGATGATAAAAACATTATATATTTGAGAATTTGTGCTCCAAACATTCATCATGAATCGTGTTCCAACACAAGCCTTTTACATACCAAACACCAAACACACACAAATGCATTCACACAAAAACCTTCTAAAAGGTTGGACAGGAGAGAAGTGAAGTTCGGCTCAAAGCCCCAATCTGCAAACTGTGTTTCTCTCCCGAATCGACTGATATTTTTTTATAGTCATCTTGCGACTGTATTTGCAGACGCTGTAGATTCGCCCTGAACTCACGTCAGGTTTCTTATCATCTAAAAAAACGTTTGCGATGTGCAGTAACGGCACAAAAGACCCCAAAAAACTGTATTTATATTCCTGTTTTAATCTGAATTTGAAGGGAAAAAGGCTGCAGATTGGGGCCGTCGATGTGTTTGCCGGTGCTCTCCGGAGAAAGTTCTGGTTTCTGTGGAGCCGTGACGACTAGTGTCTGTGTACAGTGTTCGATATTTGTTCATGTGATCATTAAGTTAGAGGGCAGGGGGGGGTCAGGCGTTGAGATAAAAGTATCGTAGTGTTTCTGTATTATACTTCTGTATGTATATGTATAAGAGGATTTGAATGTTAGTTTTTATCACCATGAAAGAAAAAAAAACAAGTTTGAACCAAGTTTTTATCTTTTTCTTTTGTTTTCGTTCTCCCTTCTGTGACATGAAGGTGAAAACTGATGCCATCTATCATCTCTGTAATATTCTGCTCTTTGTCTCTCCTTGTGTTGTGAAAGGCTTTTCTTCTGCTTGATCAAGTTCATAACAGCGAATTAAAATTGTTACAACTTGAGCGCTCTTTCGGTTGGTCTTCTTCGCCATCGACACACCCCGACACATTTTTATTTTTGTTTCAGTCTGTCCTTTTAAAATACAGATTAACCCCTCTGATCTGACACTGAACAGGCCGTGCAGTTATTCAGGTTTATCCGTCATGTGCAGATTAACACAGGGTCAACAATTCAATGGGTTAGGGTTAACCCTCACTACACATAAAGGATAGAAACAGGTAAAATACAATAAAATATTATAGAATGTGGAAAATATGAGTACTAAAAAGTATCACTGTATAAAAAGATATGAATATACTATATAAATAGGATCTACTACTAAATATAAATATATTGTAGATTCGATACATATCGTGCAATGTTGTGAAACTGGTGTTTTAATCAATTAAATCAAGTCTGGCCTTGTAGCAGCAGTCATGGGTTTGTGCATATTTTGCAGACGTTGCTGTTATGCAACACTCCGGTAACTTCTGCCAGACGCCAACAAAGAGAGCAGTCAAATGACAAATCCAGTCCACAAATAAAACCGTGCCAGTGGGTGACGGTTTGGCACGTTTCGAGGGAAAAGAACCATACAGGCTTTTTATTAATAAAAAAATATTGTATCCAAAGGAAACACCAGAGGAATGGTTCACACACAGATCAAATGAAAACACATTAATAACACAGTGCAGGTAAATAAGCAAATAAAACCATGTTTGTCTTTTCATGTTTGTTCTATGCACCTGATATCTGTTGCATGTCTGTACGCTTTGGGGCGGAGGAAGCATCCCCGCACTTTCTCTTTTTCCCCGTTGAAACAGATTACAGAAACAGATTACCTGAATCAACTGTCATCATCTCCTTTACTGTGCCTCAGCCTGCAGGAGCAGGCTGAGGCACAGTAAAAGATATTAGTGTTTACCATTGGTCATCACGCGGTATCTGTTTGTTTTTTGCTCAGTCACGGCGCAGCCCAAGTGGCTGTACAGTACGTCACCTGCACGCGCCACCAGCACTTAAACAAAGATGGGGAAGTCCATAATGGAAGTGATCAAAAGAAAACAGGTGAACACATCTCAGTCCAGACTAGTTTTCTTTTCTTCGTGCATAAATTCCCCTTGAGCTATGAACTACATTGTTTCACCAAGGTGTTTCCCCAAGGTGTGCACACTTTCAGGTGACCCATGTCTCCGCCCGGCTGAAACCCAAACCCACACACATACAGGTTCATGTGTATTAAAAGGACACTGCTTTTTTTTTTTTTACTGTATTACAGGGACCCTCTTCGCCACTTGGCTTACATAGATGTATGGTTACTGGATATATATCAAAATATATATTTTGAGCCATACAACACAAATTTCACTTCAGATATTGAAGACACACAACACAACTCAAACTATAACAACCTGACAACATACTTAATTAGGCAGACAATAGGTCATTAGATAAATAAGCCCCGCCTATGACACAAAGAGATTAAAAGGACTATTACATTTATGAGGACAGTAGATATTCAATATATAAAAACATCTCTGCATTGCAAAGACATACCTAATCTATGAGGACATATTTTACCACCATTGCATGTTTTATAGTTATTGTGTGTTTCATGTTTAAAATCTCTTTGCTGTCTTTTTTATATATATATATATATATACAAATGTGCAACCTCACTTCTGTACCATGTACTCAGAGGGACTTTCTGTATTTACTTTTCTGTGAGTAACGCACACATACAAGAATCCTAAAGGATTAAATCGTGTTAGATCTAGTATCGGATTGTCATCAGAGTGGGTGCTTTTGTGTGAGTTTTCACTGGTGCACGTATCAATACATTCTCATCGAGAACACCGTGTGTGTGTGTGTGTGTGTGTGTGTGTGTGCGTGTGGAAAAATACTGCGCACAAATGACTAATACAATGACGCCAGGCAGCAACCGTATGTTTTGTATGTTTTGCACGGAACACATATCTAACAGTGGGGAATACTGAAGTTGCAAGTTGCAAACAAATTCTACAATTTATGTAAACGTTACAATATATAATGTGCACATTTAATAACTTTGTAACTTAAAAGAATACATTTTTTTCTTTTTACAGGCTTTTTTTATAAACAATAAAACTCTTCTTCAACTTGTGGTCAGCTGGGGGAAAATGCAACTGTGCGAAGTGAAAGTGAAATCTAGAAGTGAATCACTAGGAAAGCCAAAGGGGTTACCAATGTGTGTTGCAGTGAAATCAACTTTAAATTTGTATACTTGGTAGAAATTTCAGTGTTGACAGTATCTTTCCATTTGCACACTATTACTACATTTCATCATGAATGATATAATGATATCTCCACCCTCAGGTGAAACTCTTCATCCGTAGTACATCACGGCAGGTCGAGACAGGCCTCATTTTCTTGTGATCTAATAAAAATTACAGAGACTGCACGTAGAGCGCGTGGGAAGACGTTTCAGTCTATAATGACGAAACGCAAGAATGTGATTACCCACAGCTCTGTGATTGGCACTATTTATGTATGTGCTGTCTCGTTCAAATCCACAACAAAATGATTGGCTCATTATGTCTGAAATGTTGTATGTATGATGTACTTCTATAGAGATAATGCAAAAAGACACATAATGTATGAAACCAGATATGTTGCACGCTCAGGTGGTTTGTTTCTGGCACAACACCTGCTCCGCTCCCCCTCTGCATTGCCCCATGCTCTGGTTTGGCCCAGCTCGGCATCTGTCTTTTAGCCTTTTATTTCATCAAGCTCTCGCTAATCTTAATCTCTGTTTAGCTTCCTCCATCAATACCCTCTTCTCCTCTGTCATTATGTTCATAGAGGCTGCTCAGCATGGTTACATTGCCCACTTACCCAGCTCCTGTTCTGGCACGACACCGCCGGCATTCCCCTGAAAACCTCCTCATCTTCTTTTTCTTCTTCTTCTTCTTCCCGGTGGTCCGAAAACGCCTGTGGCATACAAACACTCACACTCCCCCGGTGCTCTGAGCTCACAGTCCGGGCAGCACGGCTAACAAACTGAGCTAACAGCAGCTACAGTTGGCGATAGTTTACTTCACTGTCCATCAGGAAACCCTGTAAATCACAGTAGAGGTGGAGCAGCTGTTCCCGGAGCCCAAAGTTACATAGTGTGAGAACAGACGTACGAATGACAGAGACACCGTTCAGCTGATCACAGGTCAGTGTGGATCAACAGGAGGTAAACTGTGACTCTGATATTTTATAGCATAATAATAGTTTTACTGGCTGTATGTCAACAACACAGGTAATGGTCTTTAGCACACCTGGGCAATTGAAAGCTCATAATGCTGAATGCCAAGCTTTGGAATGCTGTGAAGAATCTAAAATATGTTTTATTATATTTGCAATTATTCTGCACTTATTATGTCATGGCCCGTATATAAAACGCATATTAACGCGGTTTTGTTTACTTCCGGTGGTGGCTGACCCATAACCTTTTTGAGCGCTGAATCGTACGTTCGGATGTGGCAAAGTAGAGCTTTGTTTCCCAGATATATTAGTGTATGTGTGTGTGAATGGGTGTATAAGAGGCATTAACTTAAATCCCTCACGGAGACTGTGCCCTGGGCGGTCGCCCACATTGCCCACAGCTAAAACCGGCCCTGCTTGTTTTAGTTTACGGGCAGATCTGCCACATCCAATATGGCGGACGCGTTAACGTATCGCAGCAACGGACCAACCTGCTCAGTGAGGCGTCTATGTATGTATGTCTATGATCTATCCTAACTAAAGGAGTCTATGTATATATGTCTATGATCTATCCTAACTAAAGGAGAGTCTATGTATATATGTCTATGATCTATCCTAACTAAAGGAGAGTCTGTGCATATATGTCTATGATCTATCCTAACTAAAGGAGAGTCTATGTATATATGTCTATGATCTATCCTAACTAAAGGAGAGTCTATGTATATGTCTATGATCTATCCTAACTAAAGGAGAGTCTATGGCGGAAAGATGGATAAGGACGGACTTTTAGGGGGAACATTTCATTTTAAAAAGTTGCCCGACGGCTCGTTGGACAAAAACAAGGCAATTTGCACAGTTTGCAAAGCCGAATTTAAATTCCACAGAAGTAACACGACTTTAACATATCACCTCAAAGCAAAACACCCTGCTGAAATTACCTCCACGGGACCTCGCCAGTCTACACTACAGGAGTGTGGCACTCGTCAGTATATTTCCTCATTAGTATACTTCCCTCCTATTTCCTTTTTCTGTTTGCACTGTGCATATGTGCACCATAAGCCAATAAAATGAATGAATTTAAATGTACTTTGTATTTATTCTACATTAATTTGATCATTTTACATAAATAAATATTCATTATAAGCTTCAGTCTCAGAAAAATGCAATTAATTTATTGATAAATTTATTGATAAATTAATCACGATTAATTACAGATTTTTTTTGCGATTAATTAGTTAATTTTTTTTAATCGTTTGACAGCCCTAAAAACTATATAAGAGCCGTCTATCATTAGTGAGTAGTGCTCTACTAACAGCTCTGTGACCTCTTCACCTCTATGACTTCAACTCTCAATGACTGCAGAAAAAAAATGTGCTGATGACTGAGGCGTACCAAGAAAAAGAAACTATAACTGCATATCAAGTTACCTTGTTTCATTCATGGGCCATGTAGTCCATGTTTATTTGTTTACATGAGTCAGTTTTTATCTTTGCTCTTAACTACTATGAGTCAGAGTTGTTGTATGTATATGATTGTAGATAATTTGTTAGCCACAGTCCATGGATAAGCCACTTTTGTGTGAAATTGAGGGTTTAAAAGGCTTAATTTGGGTTAATCACCCATAAATAGCCTTTCATAAAAAAAGGGAACCATACTTGATCCCTTCTTTAATGCTACACCAGTGAAAATTTAGTCTTGAGTCATGTTTCATGAGCGAAAACACAAGTGAGTCATGAGTCGTTCCCATGGTTGCCTGCCAACACTTGCACTGAGTTGAGTAAGTGTGTGATGCAAGCTTGGAACATTTCTTTATGTGTTTTTATTTACATGATTTTATTGATGTGTGTAATGATGCTGTATTGAAAGATCGAATCAACGTGTATCTTTTGATCAGAACAACAACAGCAACTCTGTTGCTAGGTGAAACAAACAGTAATAAAGTGCAAGTGGAACTGCTTTCCATGTGCGTGGGCGTGTGTGGAGGGAGTCCCTGTCCACATATATTAAAATTAGACGTACTGCACACTATTTGGATAAGAAAACAATAATAACAGCAGAGTGGAAAATACTTTCCATGCTGTGTGTGAGTGTGTGTGTGTGTGTGTGTGACCGTCTTTTGTTTTCCCACTCTTCCGCCTCCATCCACGAGAGCTGTTTGCTTATGATTGTGCAAAACCAACAAAGCATCCACGGTCCTCTCCAGGAATTCCCAATATAATAAACACTAAATTTTTTTCTTTGTTCCTGAGTTTGAAGTTGAAAAATTGTTATTGCTCAGATGTTTTCTGACAGTTTTCTGATTGCACAATTACAACTGTTAGACAGAGGTTTATGAGTTGTCTGGGTGACTGGTCTCAGACAATTTCGGAGGTGAAAAGGTCCTGAGCTGACGCTCCAGTGAAACTTGTGACGTCTACATCATTGTGTTGTGTGATTAAACTGCACGTCCAAGTCATGTTACAACAGTTAAGGTAATCAACAGGAAAAAATGATGATACCCGCTATGTCCAAGTCATTCCAAGATGAAACTAGTCTTGAGCACTGTGACGCTGCATTTAAAAGTGACTTTCACTGTGACAAGTCCAAGATACACCTGCGCAATACCTGCATGTGGCACACCTGTCAGGTGGATTAACAAAATAAAAGGAAAGAAGGAAATTTGTGAAGACAATTTAAGATAAATCAACCTTTTTTTGTGGACAGAATCAAACTTATATATTTTGTTTTAAATGTTTAGGATCTATGAAAATGTTATTATTACAATAATATACAATTATAAACATTATTGCAACACTTAAATCAACATATTGAAATGTCAAAGCCCGCTTTAAAGCAAATAGATTCTAAAGACAGGTTTTAAATCTTTAGTACTGGATCCTATTTCTACTCCACAAGTTATCCATCAAGTTAACTGTGTTTAATCCTGACACTAAAGCGTTAATGCTAAGAGCTAAATGCCAAGGCTTGTTTTTTGGAACATTGCCAAATGGGAAGTGAGTAAATACTGACTCAGCCCAGCCACCCAAGGAATTACATCCATATTCAATGCAAATACTCACTGCCAACAAAGAAAGTAATGTCCAACTTTCATGCAATACAGTATACCGGACTTTGTGTCCAGTCACAGGCCTCTTTCTCCAACATTATCCAAGTGATTCTGTTGCATAATCATACTGTATCTGCCAACACCGGGGTCGTTCCCTAAACTTCACACACCCTTAAGCAAACAGTTTCGCAATATGTTTATTCAAACTAGCACATTTACAACACTTGATGTTTAAAAAAAATGTTGATATTGAAAATAAGCTGCAGTTTTAGAGTTTTTACAACATTTTTCTTCGTCTGGCAGCGAGGTTGGGGTGTGTTACTGTATGTCCAGCTCCTGTGTGCCTTAAAGGGGACTCTTTTTTTAATCTTTATTTTATGAGAGAGGGACCCAAGGCCAATGCAGCAAGTCATGGCGAATGCGCTAGCAGGTGAGCTACCAGGTGAGCTACTAGTGTTTCCTGTCTCCCTTTGTTTCTGTAGAATACCAAGGTCACTGCTAAAAGAGAACTTTCAAATGGAAAACATTATGCAAAATGTAATTATGAATCAATCGATGATCAATTTAAGTAGTAGTCCAGTCACAGAGAGTGACACTGACCAAACATGGTAAGGACTGATTAATCACACTTAAAAAAAACTCCTTTGAAACACAATCACGTTGTTGAGATTAAATCATTGAAGGACTACGTTGAAATGTGTCTATCAGTAGTCATTCAATGAAAGATGATACTGGCGTTCTGGAAAAGAATTACTCATTCTTACATTCATCAATGTCTGAACAAAATGTCTCACCGTAAAGAACATGTATTTTAAGGTTACATGGTTGTAATATGATCTTAATCCAAACAGGAAAAATCCCTCAGTTGCTCAAATTGGTGAGTCAAATTATTGTGAATTCATTCATTTATGTCACACAACTTCTTATCTGTATAAAGGCTACTGGAGCCGATACCAGCCGATATTGTGCATGAGGCACAGGAAAGATCCTTACACTCATGTTCCTCAAATTCAGTTGTTTTGCAAGCAGATCCAGACTAAAACACGACCAACTTCTTCTTTTAACGCGCTGTTGCTTTTGCAACTACGTTTATTAAAGCCTCTGAAAATGTGGCTTGAAATAGTGAAAATGCACGTATGATATCAAAGTTCCCTCACCAGCACCATCTGTCAACATACATGTCTCATTAATGCATGTTAATGCACGTTACTAACTAAACTTCTTCCCTGGAGTTTCTGTGCTCTCTCGTCCAGCAGGTTCTCATGGATCGTGGCTGCTGCTGTGATCCTGCACGAGGTCCACTACATATATTACCCCCCCCACCGGAGGCTGTTTTGAAAATGAAAGGCGTAGAAGTAAAAAGACGACTGAAAAATAGTTACTACAGTAAAGATACCCAAAAATTCTACTTAAGTAAGGTAATGAAGTGTTTATACTTTGTTACTTGACGCCTCTGTTTGAAAGCCTGTGTGAATAAAAACATACTATTTGCATATTTAGATCCGTGGGTTCTCCACCTTTGGAGGGATGACAAGGTAATTTCCAGGGTCTGTGAGACGGTTACAGATTACTAAATAATATAATAAAATAACGTATTTGTGGCAAGCGGCATGGAATGAGAAACAGAAAGCAGATATGCAGATGTGCTCACAGACAGTCAGTCCAGTAATCCAGGGATTCCATGCCGGACAATTCTGCACCACACAATTTACATCGATGTGCAAATGTCACTGGCAGCACAGGAAGTCGTGTCCTCTGGCGAGGGCGGCGGTAGAGGTGGAATTTTCATAGTGTTGTGTTGCATTAACATCGATCTGAACGATTTCTTAATCTTTTATTTACACATTACATTCATGTTTAGTCATAGAGTGATACTTCTTTAATACTTTCACATTAATATACTATGTATACTACAAACAGAACAGGCGTTAATGGGTAGGAGACAGTGTAGGCGGCCGGCTGGTTGGCACACGCCTGTTGGCAGCATCGAGGGGAAGCCATGTGTGGGCGTGTAAAGGCTTCCCTAGCTCAAATTCAGAGGAAGCTCTGGCTCATAATCAGGAAAATCCTTCTTCTTTCTGTCACTGTTGTGCTTTTCTAAGGATGACATAAGGGTTGTGTGACTTATTTAGTCTTTTTTTTTTCTTGTCATCCATTGAGTCACTTCAATGAAATATGATATAATGATGATGACGATGATGATGAAATGTGGATATGAATTCAACTAAAAATATAACAATAGTATAAATTTCCATAAAAAAAAAACTGCCAGTTTATTTTCAGGAAAATTGATTAAGCAATTAGAAATACAGAAAACTGAATAAAATAAACAAACAATTTATGAATCATGAATTTATGATTTTATTTTATTTTATTTTTTTAATGACTGACCTTTAATAGACATGATCAGATGTTTACTATGAATTTGTAAATTCAAACTTAATGCAGCCAAAACAGACAAAACACAGCAGTCATAAGTTTGAAAATTAAAATGACAACACACCTGATGCCCACCTGATGTCCGCCTCCGTTGTTTTCCTGTGATGCAAATTTCTTTCATCCGTATAAAAGGGCTGCACTCAGACAGAGAGAGGTAGAGAGCAGTAGCTCAGTGAGAGTACCACCCAACAAGTCTGAGCTCACATAGGAAGGAGGAGACTTCTTGCTTCACTCTGGTTTCAAGGCATTCAAGGCATCAGCACTTTCACCCTCAACATGAACTTCATTACTTATCTGGTGAGTGACAGAGCTTTAAATGGTTTTAAGGGGCTGATACATCAAAATAAAAAGAGCTTTAATGGGCTTTAGAGAGTTACATGTTCTTTAATCTGTTAATGTGTGCGAATACATGCGTTGTAATAATGTTTGGCTTCTGCTTCCTAAAAAGACAGCTAGCGTGCTAGACCTAAAATAACCCTTTAAGAATAATTCTGAATGCAAAGTTCATTATTCATTCATGTCTGTGTTTTGTCTGCGTCACTTGGTACTTGACAGTGACGACAGATAGGAAACAGCACGCTGACATGCAGCAAATGTCACCAATGAGGGCTGTGATCTCGGCTAGTTATCTGGCCTTTTTATGGTGAACGTGAATCACAGATATGATAATAATATGTCTTTTTTACATGTTTCAGGTTTCACTGGGACTGATAGCGGCGGTGTGCAGCAATCCCATCTCATGTCCCGCAGACTGTGAAGAGACTGATCACTTTCAGCAGGCAGAATTCAGACACGTGTCGGACCTTGAAGACTCTTCAGTCGCACCCTGGAGACTAGTGTAAGTTTTCTTTATGTTTGCCAGAAAAAACATTTATAATGTGATATACACGAGTTATGAAAGAGTTATCCGACCCACATCAGAAATATAAAGTGCTTACTTTTCCTCACTGAAAAGCTGCCCAGAGACACACGATATGTCTTCTGGAAGACACTGTGTCAGAAATAGTTAGGCCAAGACTGAAAGCTTACTTTCTCCACACACAGTGTCGATTAGTTGTGGATGTCAAGCAAGCACAGTGGAGTGAAGTGTTTCCAGTTGTTCATAGAGTTAAAAGCTGATGGCAGCATGTTGGATAATGTAAAATGTTGGCTCTAGATGTAAATACAGGGGATCACTGAATTTGTTATATGAATATGTGTACTGAATTTCATGATAATCCATCTAATATTTGTAGAAATGTTTTACTGTGGCTGAAATCCCGAGCATTGCAGGAAAACATGAGAACAGATCAATCGATGCAGAAGATTGTGACAGAACTGGAACAAACAAATGTATTAAAGACGTATGAAATTCAACGATGCATTTATTCATGGAGATTTTCTTTTCCATTTTTCAGTAACGAATCTAAAGAAGGCAGGGAGCCCTTCCACATTTGGAAAGCTGAGTGCCGGGATGGTTGCAAGATACCAAACATGCCAAACATGGTACCCAAGACTATTGTCGTGGAGATTTCAGTCTACCAGAGGCTTCATCAGGCACACCCAAACAACACCAGATGGTGCAAGTGCCCCTACGAGCTGGCTGTTGGATGTACGTGCGTCAACAAAATAACAGCTACTGAATAATAGGAGTCAACATCCATGATGTAGTTGCAGTAGTTGTATTTGCAATAGCAAACGTAATGGAATATAATATATGTTATGTTACTATGGGGCAAGTTGCTCTTGTAATTTCTAAACTGTTTTAAGTGGTGTGCATGTATCTAATTATCTAATTTATTTATATAGTTATGGGTTCTATCCTTTATGACGGCTAAATATAATTTCATTTTGGAAACTTTCATAGCTGCGGTTTTAATGTGTGTCAGTGACATAAATTAACTATGTAACATGTATTTTTACATGTGATTTCGTAATTTGCTGATTTTTTTTTTGGCAGTGTCACAGATTTCACATGTTTTCAGGGAAAATTCTGATTTTGTGTTTCTTATATATATATATGTATATTTACATGCTTTCTTTGTAAGATGTGATGTGTAGCATGTGTATGTCGCACATGTGTTACATGTATTATGTCATCTGCAATAACTACAGCATAATACTTTCAGAAAATTTGTATTCAATACAAATGTGAAATTGTATTTGTTTTGCATTGTGTGCATTATAAAATGTTACCTTGTTTGAGGTAACTGTACCTGTAATAATAAATTAATTCAAGTATAATCAACGTGTTTTTGACTTTTTGTGTTACTTGTTGTACTACACTGTAGTACTGACCACATATCTTTGTGTACCAGAACTGCTTTTTAAAGTTTGGGTGATACCCCTGAGGTTTGGGTTAACCCCCCAACAATTTAGTAAAGGTTCGTTCCTGTTTTAACATTACAGTGTACAAAGAAAGGTGCTTTCCCAGTCTGCTGCATAAGAACCAAGAACTTGACTGGCCTGATCTGAACCCCATCCAGCACCTTTTGGATGAACTAATCAAGTGACTATGACTAAGTCACTAATGTTCTGGTGGCTGCAGGTTCTTCTAGGTCTTTTAAGGAAATTAACTAGTAATCCTATAGATAACTTTAAGGACAAAACTTCACATACAAAATTTTAAAAATTGATCCTGATACCTTGAAAACAAAGAATACATGGGACCTTCACCAAAGGTCAAACAATGAATGTAAGTGAGAATTGTGAGGAGTTAAAATGTATTTGTAATTTATTTTTTATTATAGATAGATCAACTTTGACATCAGGCTCTCTATCTTATGCAGACAGGACTGTGATACTCACTCATTGTCTGTGGTTGTAGTACACAACACAAAGGGGCGCCGCCAGGAATTTTCGTCCCCATAACAAAAAAATCCCCCCCTCTGCTCAGCTGTTGTCACCACATCTCTAGGACCTAACTATCCCATCAAAAGCTTTACATAACTCTAATTAAAGGCTTTGCGACTGTTTATTGTCTTGCAGTTCAATACTAGTACGAGCACAATTTACAAAGGATTTACTGCTGATTTGTACATGCATGCAAGTCTGCATACCAGTGTTAATTTCGTCAGACAAGACGAGATATAAGATAAGATAATATAAGAAAAAAAGCAACATCCAGTCCTGCTGTCATGTGTTTGTGCCAGCACTTCTTTTACTGTAGCAACGTCACGGCCACAAGTTTGAGATCCTCTTGCTGCTCTCGCACCTGTGGCTTGAAAACAAACAGCATGCAGGAGAAACACAGTGTACAGACAGCGCAATCATGCTCGGAAGGATGTTCCGACACTGCTTTTCCACTGTAGACCTCCATCTGGTAATGGATTTTTCTTTTGAATCTGTCTATTTCGTTTTTGTGATGTTATTCAGAACATGTGTTATCTGTACAGTATTTGGTATACTGTGATCTTTTAAGTTTTTATTTCATTTCAGGCTGTCTACTCAGCTATAAAATTAGCTGTAAGTGTTTTTTTGTGTGTGTGTTGGTGTTTCTATTTAATATATAAAAAATGAAATCAAGTGCATATTAAGTGTGTTTTGAAACAACAGACATGACACTTGCACACAGCAAAGTTGCATTAAAGATGAATTTATTCAATTCAATTCAAACAAGACATTTAATCAATATGTTAGCTGTGGAACACAACTGAACTGGAACTAATAAACAAAAAAGATTTTCCCCGTTGTGGGATAAATAAAGTATAATCTAATCTAATCTAATCTAATCTAATCTAAAATGTTTTGACTAAAACTGGACTGAAACACTCTGTGTTGACGTGTGACTAAAACTAGACTAAACTTTTGAGACTTTTAGTCGACTAAAATATGACTAACAGAAATGATTTGTGAAAGACTAAAAGTGACTCAGACTAAGAATGAACTTTGACACAAGACTGAGACTAAATGAAAACCCAACATCCCTGCTGTCCTTGTTAGACACCCCTGTAGGGAAAGCTTGTTTGTCTGGTAACCATGGTAATAACAACAAATTAATTAGATTCCTGTTCAAAAGGGATGTCACTACAGTCCCATACGTTAACTAATAAAGTGAGAGAAGTTTTATTTAAAACAATTCATAGATGTTATCCATCCATAGATCATATTGTTAGAAGATTCAAAAAGATATTGATGTGAAATGCACTTTCTGTTCTGAACATACTGAAACAGTTACTCATTTATTTTGGCACTGCCCCTTTGTCCAAAGTCTGTGGACTGATATCTGTAACTTTATTGCTAAAAATGTTGATAATGATTTTAAGTTGTTTTGGAGGGATGTACTATTTGGGCTCTTTGACTTGAACAAAAATATAGTAAGATTAAACGAAACATTTATTATCAATCTCATCAGAATCAGAATCAGAAATACTTACTTATAATATATTAATATATATTGGTTTGCAGAGGGAGGGATGGACAGGACAACGATGCTGACATGCGGGATCTCTCTCAGCAGATAGTATGGATGGAGTCCAACGGTGAGCAGGTCAACAGGTCAACATCCGGGCTACAGAGCTGTTCTTTGGTTGTGATGTGACCGGTACAATCCCGGTCGGCCTGGACAGTGTGGAAGCCATCAACGCTAATGTCAAAATTTCATATTCATAAGTGTAAATTTACTCGAGGAAAACCATGTTTTGTTGCCTTTCACAGTGAGTTCAGGCAGTACATTGCTTCCATTAGATTTTCTAATAACACAAAAGCTTAATATTTGTGAACATTTAAATATATTAATGTAAACTCTTTCTCCCCCTGGCGTAAAATATATACATGTGGAATCTTTTTGTAATGTTTTGTGACCTTTGTTCCAAAGTTCTAAGTTCTAATTTAAAAAATAAAAAAAATAACACTGCTGCATACTACGGAAGCCCTAAAAGGCCATACATACATACATTTTATTCCACCCGTTTTCCCGTGATAACGAGATAATTTTTCTCTGTTTTCCCGTGATAACGAGATAATTAATTTGAGATCTCGAGAAAACAAAACGATAGTCTAGTGTATTAAATCATGTGCGCACGTATTACAGAATGTATGGCAAATGCATGATACGGAGCGAGCAAACCTATTACGCCACTGTAAAATCCCTTTGATCCATAATTTCTGACAAAGGTTGATCTCAGGACCATCTTGACTGTTTACTCACTCAGTATAAAGCATATTTACTGTATCATTTTTCAGCAATTCATCCTCAAAGTTCATTATTTTGAATTAAAAAGGGCATTATGTGTAATATTTACTCTACTGTAAAATCGCTTTGATCCATAATTTCTGACAAAGGTTTGAACATTTGATCTCAGGACCATCCTGACTGTTCACTCACTCAGTATAAAGCATATTTACTGAATCATTTTTCAGCAATTCATCCTCAAAGTTCATTATTTTGAACTGAAAAGGGCATTATGTACAATATTTACTCTACTGTAAACAATACTGACAAAGGTTGATACACTTTGGCTAATCCTCACTCCAGTCCTGAGATCAAATGTTCAAACCTTTGTCAGAAATTATGGATCAAGGGGATTTTACAGTGGTGTAATAGGTTTGCTCGCTCCGTATCATGGACTACATGCAATTGATTTAATACACTAGACTGTTGTTTTGTTTTCTCGAGATCTCGAATTAATTATCTCGTTACCAGAGGAAAACAGAGGAATAAAATGTATGTATGTATGGCCTTTTAGGGCTTCCGTAGCATACAGTATGCAGTGCAGTTCACTAAAAAAAAAAAATTTATTTAACTTTTACTGCCCAAAACATGTAAAAACAAACTAACTTATCTCGGGTGGAATAAAATGTATGTTTGACCCTTTAGGGCTTCTGTAGATTAGATTTACTTTATTCATCCCACCATGGGGAAATGTACTTGTTACAGCAGCAGAAGAAGAAAGTGTAGCATACACTACAGAATTAGAAAAAAGTAGAAAGGGCAAAAAAAAACAACCCCTCAATAAACAGACAGAAATATCTATAACCTACAATAAACACGAAAAACAATCAACCTTCAAACAGACAAGTACTGAGGATAAAAGTGGCATGATGTATAAAAAGAGTATTGTAATGTAAAGTGACCATAGTGTGAGAAATATTGCAAAGAAAGTGACTATGATATTTATTATAATGTTAACAGTCGTGGCGATCTGAAATGAAAGACCACAATATGTCTTAGCTGGTTGAATATAAACCTATTCTAACTTCTTTGTTCATAAGATGAACACCAGATGGATGGATGGATGGATAGATACTTAACAAATCAGATTTTATTTGTATAGCCCAAAGTCACAAAGTACATTTTCCTCTGAGGCTTTACAATCTGTACAGGGAGTGACACCCTCTGTCCTTAGACCCTCGGTTCCAGTGAGGAAAACTTGCCCACTAAAAACCTTTAACAGGGAAAAAAGGTGGAAGAAACCTCAGGAAGAGCCACAGAGGAGGGATCCCTCTCCCAGGACGGACAGACGTGCAATGGATGTCACGTGTACAGGACAAATCAACACAAACATATAGTCAGACACAGAGTCCCCGGCAGTCTAATCCTATGGCAGCATAACTAAGGGATGACCTGAGCCAGCACTAACTATAAGCTCTATCAAAAAGGAAAGTCTTAAGTCTATTCTTAAGGATGATGATCATGTTTGCCTCCTGAACCCAGAAAGGTAGTTTGTTCCACAGAAGAGGAGCCTGATAGCTGAAAGCTCTGGCTCCCAATCTACTTTTGAAAACTATAGGAACCACAAGGAACCACAAGGAACCCAGCGTCCTGAGGGCGCAGTTTCTAGAGGGTAGTAGGTACATAAGGTATTATGAGCTCTTTTAGATATATTGTACAATTAACTGAGTGATACAAATGACAATGACATTACAATGAATGATAAAATGAAATGCAATTACAATGACCTGATAAAATGACAATGAATTACAATGACTGTAAAATGACAATGAATTACAATGGACTGATAAAATGACAATGAATTACAATGAGTGACTAAATGACAATGAATTACATGACTCATAAAATGACAATGATTAACATGACTGATAAATGACAATGAATTACAATGACTGATAAATGACAATGAATTACATGACTGATAAAATGACAATGATACAATGACTGATATAAAATGACAATGAATTACAATGACTATAAAATGACACTGAATACATGACTGATAAAAATGACCAATGATTACAATGACTGATAAAATGACAATGATTACAATGCAGTGATAATAAAATGACAATGAATTCAATGACGGATAAAATGACAATGAATTACAATGACTGATAAAATGACAATGAATTACAATGTGATAAAATGACAATGAATTACAATGAATGATAAAATGACAATGAATTACAATGTGATAAAATGACAATGAATTACAATCTCTTTATCAGAGGAAAACAGAGGAATAAAATGTATGTATGTATGGCCTTTTAGGGCTTCCATAGCATACAGTATGGAGTGCAGTTCACTAAAGTACATTTTTTATTTAACTTTTATTGCCCAAAACACGTAAAAACAAAGAGAGATAATTATTATATTTGAGGTTATGACAACACGAACCTGCAGGTGGCGCCAGAAACACCCCAGAGAAGTGGTTTCTTCATCCGGGTCATGCGCTCTCTCTTTCCTGTCGGCCATCCGTCGTTACGGTGAGTCTGTATCCGAGCTCTGCTCCTTAAAACGTTAAAAACACGTCACATATCCGCACACAGCCGCGTTATCTCCGCGGTTTATTAAAGATAAAGTGTTTATGCAGCCGTAGGTGATAGTTTTGTGGTGTTTGTGGCGGGAAATTGTCGGTAAATATGAAGAAGTTTGTCACGTGTGTGTGTGTGTGAGCGGCCACATGCGGCCCCGCATGCTAACGGCTGAGCTAACTGATGCTTTTATTGTGAAATACTCTTATTTTTTAGTGTTTGCGGTGATTTAACGCGTGAGTTCACTCAAACTCGACCGTTAACACGCTGTGACGTGTTTTAAATGTACATGCGTGTGTTCAGGTTTGTGCTTGCTTGGCTTAGTTAAACGTGTTTCTGGTTTAATTTGCCGGGTGCTTGAATTCCTTGAAAATGCTTGAATTTCAATTCAGTGTTTTCAAGGTTGTGAAAATGCTTGAATTCCTTGAAAATGCTTGAATTTCAATTCAGTGATTTCAAGGTTGTGAAAATGCTTGAATTTCAATTCAGTGTTTTCAAGGTTGTGAAAATGCTTGAATTTTTTTTGTGAAGTGCTTGAAAATGCTTGAAATTTGTGTGTCTATTTGTCACTGTTATTGCGCTATGGTAGTTACACAATACACCACTCACAAGCTGAGAATACAAGCCAATTCACAATTAGTTAAAAATCAAAACAGTCAATCTACCACCATATGAAATAATGCTAATTAGACCCATATTATTATGCCATACAGTGGCACCGCTGCGCTTCCCATGACCATCATGGCAAACACAACTAGTAGGCTACCTATTTAAAGGTGCTGGAAAAATGGAAAAACTGGTGCTTGAAGGTGCTTGAAAAGTGCTTGAATTTGTTCATGAAAAAGGTGTGGGAACCCTGAATTTGTTACTTTTTCTTTTTTTTAGATTTGTAGGCGACCACCTGTACACACCTGTAAACATGCAGAACGACGCTGGTGAATTCGTGGACCTGTACGTCCCACGTAAATGGTGAGTGGCCTCATGACCTGTAACATGTGAATGATGCTGGTACTGTACACGCAGACTGTAGAGATGACCTGCTGATGTGTGTTGCAGCTCTGCCAGCAACAGAATCATCGGAGCCAAGGACCATGCCTCCATCCAGATCAACATTGCCGAGGTAAAAGGAAGAACTTCAGCCTTAAACACTGTCCGATCATACCTAACACACACACACACACACACAGGAAAATACACTAGGGATGTAACGATACACTCAACTCACGACTCGATTCGAGTCACGATACGATTTTTTAAAATCAAAATGAGCTACAGACAAATTATGACCAAATAAAATTATCTTTTTATTTGTAGTAAATAAAATCTTTCTTTACAGAAACTCTCAAACAGTTTGTGTTCTCTTATAAAAAGTCTGAATTTCCACTAGCCACATTCTTTCCCGTGCAAAAAAAAGACAGATTATGAATTAATTTGATCATTTTATTAACTAAAGCTTTAAATTCATCTTACAATGAAGTTGGGAACTTAAGTACATACAAACATTTCATTACTCATTGACCCTTACATACTATCCAGGGTCTAATATGACACATTTTTTTGTACATAACAATAAAATAAAACATGCGAGCAGCACACGTCAATTTCCACAGAACACCTCGAGCGGGCGGAAGCTATAGAAAAGCAAAGAGAATTCGGTGGATTTTCAAAATAAAACACCCCGTGCAAACTGCCGGTCGTAAAAACAGACAAAAGCGAAACTAATTAACTACGTAGCATATTTGCACATGTAGAAGCACGTTTAGAAGAACATACACCGGGAAAATGTCCAAATCTGAGCAAGTAAACAAAGTCTGGTGGGCTAAGCGCTCGCTCCTGATTCTATTCTCATGCTCCTCTGACATTGCTACACTAAAACACAGGAAAACGGAGGGAAATTATCTCGGGTGGAATAAAATGTATGTCTGACCCTTTAGGGCTTCTGTAGATTAGATTTACTTTATTCATCCCACCATGGTGAAATGTACTTGTTACAGCAGCAGAAGAAGAAAGTGTAGCATACACTACAGAATTAGAAAAAAGTAGAAAGGGAAAAAAAACCCCACAATAAACAGTCGTCTGTTAAGGTCAATTTTAACAGTAACTATGTTAAAATTGACCTGAGATAATTTAAATATGTACAGAGAAAGGACATTTGTAGCAACATTGACTGCTAAGATAAAAAGTGAATGACTCAATAAGTTGCCAATAAATGCACCAAGAACAAGTACAGATATTGATTAATTGACTAAAGTTAAGTTTATATTTGTTGCTTCTGCTTGTGTTTATTTAACCCATAATTCCCCTATTTAATGTATTTATTTACTCTGAACCACCGAGTGAAAAGCTGACCTGTGATACCTCCGTTCATTTTTAATCCTTGGGTGTATTTCTGGTAGTTAAGGCTGTCCAAAGGATAAAGGTTTTATTTGTAAGCTGCCTGGGAAAAGTTTGTGTCTTTTGACTGCACTTGTTTTTAAAGAATACCAATACTTGACTAATTAATATGTTGACTGACAGTGTGATTGGTTATATTAATTTGGCTTTGGAAGTCTAACCTGGCACACACTGCTCTGAAAACAATTACAGGTTTTACTTGTTTATGTAAAGTGAAAGTAGTTCTAACTTAAATCGATGTCTACACAGACGGTTTGTGTCAGGTTATACACAGACGCCTGTACGCAGCCCACCAGCCTGGTTACACCGTCTGAATTTACTCTGAACATGGTTATAAAACAAACAGTAGGCTCCACGTGGGTTTGTAAAAATTTGCATGCCGTTGGCCACAAGAGTAAACCGTGACAGCACAGTGAGAGTGAAGCTCGAAACAGGAATATGAGCCGAATGGTCGGCTTGTACCGCGTTAATGGAACAACCTCAGTGCTAGTGTGCACAAGGCTGTACCTATCAGTGTGGCACATCTGTTACAAATCACTTGGACCTAATGTGCTGTCGTCACATCACACTTTAATCTTATACCTTTGACGATGTTCAGGGGCGGTTAGATAACTAACTTTCATAGTGAGGGAGAATATTTGTTGACAGGCAAAGGAGCTAAAACAGGTTTTCAGATGAGTTGATGTGAAACTTTGTCCAAAGAAGTTGGAAGTCCATCAGTGGTTTGGAGTTTAATTGTTGATGATCTTGTGATGTGTGCTCTGTCCTGTCTGCAGGTCGACAAGGTGACTGGTCGCTTCAATGGTCAGTTCAAGACCTACGCTATCTGCGGCGCCATCCGCAGGATGGTAAGAAAACACTTGAATAAGTTTGTAGCTGTGCAGCTTCTCTCATCCATTAAAATATCAGACGTTTGAATGTGTGGACAGACGTGGAGTTGGAGTCAGTGTGTCACATCAGTGTGTTGTGGTCGCTGTAACTATGGTATCTCAAACAGTACCAGTAATCTTTGTGACATAGGATGAGCAAAGACTACATAGGATGGAATATTGGGGAACACGTATTGTGAATTACAGTCACATTCTCTGGAACAGGAGTCTGTACTTTATGGCTGTTTGACCCCCGGAGCAGCAGCTTCACATGAACATGACGACAGCTGTCGTGCTTTTCATAATTTCATCAATGATTCATAGAGTGATGTGAAGTTCTCTTTTATGGATGAATTATTTATTGCCCCAGAAATATGTCACCATGCATCCTGAGTTGTAACGTCCTGTGTTCTGTTATGGAAACCTTCCATGACTTCTAAATCTGAACGTGTTGTGTTTTTTTCCTTTCGCAGGGTGAGTCTGATGACTCCATCCTGAGGCTGGCGAAGAATGACTCCGTTGTTGCAAAGTAAGCCGATAACCGCCACCACTGCATTTCATGCTTCATGCTAAAGTTTTGTGCTTCAAAGCAGAAGTTGTTCCTCCGTCAGTGGAGCGGGCATCAGCTGTGCACTTTAGTAAAAACAGTCCTGCACAAAACAAATTAAAATACTAATTTACAGTCAGTTCCTGAGACGTCTGGACTTTTTCCACAGCAGACTGAAGCTTTTAATGACGGGACGCTTGAATACAGTCAGTCAGCATGCTCCAGCACCAGGAGCCTGAAATTGATAATATATTTATTTACTTACTGCGACATGTTAAAGAGTTCTCTGAGAAAGATCTACCTGTTCATAAAAAGATTGTCCTGCAAGTTTGAAAAGGAAAAAATGGTTTCACATTAAAAAAAAGTAATAACCAGTTACACCAGGGGTCCATGACCCTGCAAAGGTACTGCTGGGGGTCTGCCTATTTTTGTCATAATTAACAATTTTCACCAAAAATAATGGTGAATGTCCAGATAAATGAGTAACTACAAACTCTTAATTGGATGAATCAGCGGACTTATCCAAAGACGCACAATCAAACGCATAGAGGCTGAGAACCCAGTGTATAAATAGGTTTATAAGAGTTAAACAAAGTCAGTATAAAATATAGGTCAGGCTTAAAATGTGAAACATTAATCACTATCTGTATCTGTTGGTAATTTAAAATCTAACATGTCGTCTTGTCCTCTCTCCTTCTTTTGTTTCACAGGAACTTCTAAGTGACTCTGGATCTGTGGAAACTTTGTAAAATAAAACAATGAAAAAAAACCTTTGCTTGTCATTGTTTTGTCAGAGAAAGGCGTAAACATGCTACGTGCTGAGAACAGTGTGTCTCATTCGAGAGGAAATATTTCATGACCGATGACGATCTGACTAATGCGAGACAGTGGACTCTTTTGCTGACTTGTTTAAAAAAAGTCTGTACATTGGATGACTTGATTCAAGACGTGGTTGTAATATTCTGTTGAGTCATGCTGTCAAGTGGAAAAATTCCAAAAGTTGGGAGTTGACCATCAGTAAAATTCCAACAATGCACATTCTGCAAAATTTTTATGAGTTTTTAAATGCAGATGTGGATCAAAGGTTTGATTATATAATAAATACAAGAGATCTTTTTGGTTGAGACGGGTCTAAAGATGCCTGTTCACTGGTCACATGCAGTCTGACTATAACATGCTGGACATACAAAAGAACACAAAGCAGAAACTAATTTTAAAGTTAAAGCTTGTCAGACTGGAAGCCAAGTTTTGACTCCTAAGTGAAGATTTTGAAATCGGCATTTGCAGAAACTAAAACTTTGTGTTCATGTGTTGAGATTGAAGATGTTTAGATGTTTCCTCATGTAGGTCAGTATGAACCATGACACAGTGCTGAACTGTTCCCACCTTCACACAGGACTTCATCTTCAGAGGTTCATCCTGCAGATGGCAGCATTTGACAAGAAATAAAGTTTTCATCGTCACTGCTGATTTTCAATATTGACCTGACTGTCAGTTAATGAGAGCTTCTGTATAATGTAATATATAATATAATCTTGCTTATGTAGAGTGCATTCTTATATTTAAGCGACATTTTCCCAGAGGCCAAACTTTCTGTATTCAAGCCTCTTTTTTAAAAGCAAAAACATTAATAAGCAGTCCTATATAAACCAAGAGCTAAGATATACATAAAATGGAGAAAACAGTGCAAAAAGACAGTTTTAGAGTTTGTATGCATTTCATTTAATTTTGAGAAATTTTAGATTTATAGTTATTTATAGATAGTTTCTCTTTTCGGATAGCAGACAAAAACTACACACTATGTTTTTGTATAGTAATGAAAATTGTACAGAATGAAAATAAACAAAGAAAATAAGTGTTTGTCTCACAGAAAGAGCAATTAATAACAATATATTTAAATATTTTTTTGTAAATAACGATTTGCTGGTCAGCAGACTTCTCGAGGTTTATTTATAATCAAGTAACTTAAGAAAATAATTGCTTTGTGTGTGTGAAACAGCGCCCCCCCTTTGAGTACAACGTGTGCCTAATGACAGTTTGTGTGGTGAAAGAGGGTATTGCCCCGCACTGATGCAGAACCTCATAACCAAAACTCATGACACACCTACAGTCACTGTTTTTACAGTCTTAGTCTCAGATCCATGTGTTAGAAAGTCCAGTAGTAGTTTTTTTTTGTTGGCTGCAACAAAATGAAAAGGACGTTACATCCAGCAATTACTATCAATGCATTTTAATTTTAATTTTTTATAAATACTGGTTTGCAACTGGGATAAGTTTTCTGAAATGTGTGAAACAGCGCCCCCTTTGGAGTGCAACGTGTGCCAAATGACAGTTTGTGTGGTGAAAGAGGGTATTGCCACGCACAAATGCAAGTACTACGGAGGGAATCCTGTCAAGCCCGGACCAAGAGAAGGCAGGTCGAGTTGGAGTCCGTTTACACTCCGATTAAATTAATAAAAATAATTCTAATGATAAAAAATGACAACAAATTTTAAATTTAAACGACCGTTATTGCGCATGTGCAACTGTCAACGGTCGAAGCAAGATAGCTACTCGTCAACTAGCTCAGTTAGCAGCTCTGGGTAAAAACAATGTTACGATATATTCCTTTATTTATGATTTAATTAATCGGTATGTATACATTAATAAAGTATATATTCTTATCTATTTGTTTTAATGTTCTGACTATAAGGTTTAGCGACCGTTCATAACTTGGCGCCATTTTTGCTAACAGTTATTTTTAAACCGCTTTATAAAAAATATGTTTGTCTCACACATAAATGCTCATAAAGTAGATGTGGTGAACATATAAGTCACCACATCATATCAGACTACATCCAGAAAGCGTTAAAACTAGTTTCCAACCGTCTTAATGAATAATATGTAATTTCTTTTTTGTTTGTTTTTTGCCGGAGCTGATGGTCGAAAGTAGCCGTTGCACATGCGCAGTAGCGATAGGCCTGTGACCGTTAGTTAATGTTGTTTATAGTGGTGTGTAATATTGTATTTATATTATATATTGTATTTATTATATTTTGGTATCGATCCAAAACCAAGTAAATACAGGCCGGTATCACCGATACCGATACTATTTAATAAATAAGGTGGATGTGTCATTGAATTGCTAAATCTCAATTAATTTTCATATATTCTTAAGTGTTTTGTGATGTTTCCTTTATAAATAGTTCAAACCCAGGACAGAATTAGGATGAAGTTTATGATTAAATAGAAAATGCTTTATTATCTTAAATTAAAAGTGCTCGCAAACCAGCAAACAAATTAAAACAATCGTGTACTGTTGAGAAACTATGAAACAAAAATTTTATTAAAATTCTCAACAACAAAAACAACAACTGGTGAAAAAAATATAAATAAACAACTTAACAACCCCCAAAGCCTTCAGTTAGTGTTGTGTTTTGGTTACAGGTTGCCAATGTACAGACTTGTATACCGACACCGATACCGACTTGGTATCGATACTATCGATATTTGGATCGATCCGCCCACCACTAGTAGTTTAACGATCTAAAGTTTTCGTTAGCAGGTGGCACGAAAAACTAACAGAAAAAAAGAAACATAAAAGAATCAAAGAAGTTTTAACTAATTATTTTCAATTAGGAAGCTAACATGTGATGTAAAGACGAACTTATCTCGGGTGGAAATAAAAAAGTATGTCTGACCCTTTAGGGCTTTCTTAGATTAGATTTACTTATCCTCGCCCAACCATGGTGAAATGTACTTGTGACCGCAGAAGAAGAAAGTGTAGCATACACTACAGAATTAAGAAAAAACAGAAAGGGCAAAAAAAACACCCACAATAAACAGACAGAAATATTATAACCTACAATAAACACGAAAAACAGTCACCTTCAAACAGACAAGTACTGAGGATAAAAGTGGGCATATGTATAGAGTGTTGTAATGTAAAGTGACCATAGTGTAAGAAATATTGGCAAAGAAAGGACTATGATATTTATTATAATGTTAATCGATGGCGATCCTGAAATGAAAGACCACAATATGTCTAGCTGGTTAATATAAACCTATTCTAACTTCTTTGTTCATAAGATGAACACCAGTGGATGGAATAGATACTTAACAATCAGATTTTATTTGTAAGCCCAAAGTCACAAAGTACATTTTCTCTGAGGGCTTTACAAGTCTGTACAGGGAGTGACACCCTCTGTCCTTAGACACCTCGGTTCAAGTGAGAAAAACTTGCCCACAAAAACAGTTTAACAGGGAATAAAGGTGGAAGAAACCTCAGGAAGAGCCACAGAGGAGGATCCCTCTCCCAGGACGGACAGACGTGCAATAGATGTCACGGGTACAGAACAAATCAACACAAACATATTGTCAGAACACAGAGGTCCCCGGCAGTCTAATCGTATGGCACATAAATAAGGGTGACCTGAGCCAGCACTAACCGTCAGCTCTTCAAAAAAGGAAATCTTAAGTCTTCTGTAAGGTGATGATCAGTTTGCCTCCTGAACCAGAAAGGTGTTTGTGTCCACAGAAGAGGAGCCTGATAGTGAAAGCTCTGGCTCCCAATCGCCCCACTTTGAAACTATGAGAACACAAGGAACCACAAGGAACCAAGCGTCCTGAGAGCGCAGTGTTCTAGAGGGTAGTAAGGTACTATGAGCCTTTAGATATATTGTAACAATACAATGACTGATAAAATGACAATGATTACAAACTGACAAAATGACAATGAATTACAATGAATGATAAAAAGGACAATGAATTACAATGACTGATAAATGACATGATATTACAATGACTGACAATGACAATGAATTACAATGAATGATAAAATGACAATGATTACAATGACTGATAAAATGACAATGAAATATCAATGACATAAAATGACAATGAATTACAATGACTATAAAATGACAATGAATTACAATGCTAAAAATGACATGAATAAATGACTGATAAAGACAATGAATTACAATGCTGAATGACAGAATTACAATATGATAAAATGACATAATGAAAATGACTGATAAAATGACATGAATTACAATGACTGATAAAATGACAATATGACATAATGACAATGAACTGATAAAATGACAATGAATTACATACTGATTATGAAACATGAGGAAAACAAATGAATTAACATACGATAAATGACAATGAATTACAATGACGGATAAATGACAATGAATTACAATGACTAAAAATGCAATGATTACAATGACTAAGAAATGACATGAATTACATGACGTAAATGACAATGAATTACAATGACTGACAAAATGACAATGAATTACAATGACTGATAAAATGACATGAATTACAAGTGACTGATAAATACAATGCATTACAATCTCTTTATCGAGAAAACAGAGGAATAAAATGTATTATGTATGCCTTTTAGGGCTTCCATAGCATACGTATGCAGTGCAGTTCACTAAAAAAAAATTATTTAACTTTACTGCCCAAAACACGTAAAAAAAAAGAGAGATAATTATTATATTTTTGAGGTTATGACAACCACGAACCTGCAGGGGGCGCCAGAAAACACCCAGAAAGTGTTTCTTCATCCGGGCATGCGCTCTCTCTTTCCTGTCGGCCCATCCGTCGTTACGGTGAGTCTGTGTCCGAGCTGCTCCTTAAAACGTTAAAAACACGTCACATATCCGCACACAGCCGCGTTATCTCCGCGGTGTATAAGATAAAGTGTTGTTTGGCAGCCGTAGGTGATAGTGTTTGTGGGTGTTTGTGGCGGGAAATTGTCGGTAAATATGAAGAAGTTTTCACGTGTGTGTGAGCGGCCACATGCGGCCCCGCGTGCTAACGGCTGAGCTAACTGATGCTTTTACTTTTGAAATACTCAGTTATTTTTTTAGTGTTTTGCGGTGATTTTAACGCGTGATTTCACTCAAAACTCGACGTTAACACGCCGTGACGTGTTTTAAATGTAAATGCGTGTGTTCAGGTCTGTGCTGCTTGGTTAGTTAAACGTGTTTCTGGTTTAAATTTGCAGGGTTGCTTGAATTTCCATTGAAAATGCTTGATTCAATCAGTGGTTTTCAAGGTTGTGAAAATGCTTGAATTTCAATTTCAGTGTTTTCAAGGTGTGAAAATGCTTTGAATTTCAATTCAGTGTTTCAAGGTTGTGAAAATGCTTGGAATCTTGAAAATGCTTGAATTTCAATTCAGTGTTTTCAAGGTTGTGAAAATGCTTGAATTTTTTTGAAGTGGCCTGTGAAAATGCTTGAATTTTTGTTGTGATGTCTATTTTGTCACTGTTATTGGCGCTTATGGTAAGTTACACAATACACCGCTCACAAGCTGAGAATACAAGCCAATTCACAATTAGTTAAAAAATCAAAACAGTCAATCTACCACCATATGAAATAATGCGAATTAGACCATATTATTATGCCATACCGTGGCACCGCTGCGCTTCCCATGACCATCATGGCAAACACAGTAGGCTACCTTTAAAAGGTGCGGAAAAATGGAAAAACTGGTGCTTGAAGGTGCTTGAAAAGTGCTTGAATTTGTTCATGAAAAGGTGTGGGGAACCCTGAATTGTTACTTTTTTTTTTAGATTTGTAAGGCGACCACCTGTACACACCTGTAAACATGCGAACGACGTTGTGAAGTCGTGGACCTGTACGTCCCACGAAAGGGTGATGGCCTCCATGACCTGTAACATGTGATGATGCTGGTACTGTATAAACAAGTTAGAGATGAAATGCTGATGGTGTTGCAGCTCTGCGAGCAACAGAATCATCGGAGCCAAGGACCATGCCTCCATCCAGATCAACATTGCCGGAGTAAAAGGAAGACTTAAGCCCTAAACTTTTAGTCCTCACACAGGAAAATACACTAGGGATGTAACATACACTCACGACTCGATTCGAGTCACGATTTTTTTTGTTTCACGATACGATTTTTAAAATCAAATGAGCTACAGACAATTGAACCAAATAAAACGATACTTTATTTGTAGGAAAAAAAATCTTTCTTTACAGAAACTCTGCAAACAGTTTTTTGTGTCTCATAAAAGTCTAGAATGTTCCACTAGCCACATTTTCCAGCAAAAAAAAGACAGATCATGAGAGCAACTGAATTATTTGATCAAAAATAAGTATAGGCATTAATTAATTTCTAAAGTTAAGTTATATTTTTGGCTTGTGTTTGTTTTTACCCATAATTCCCCATTTAATGTATTTATTTACTCTGAACCACCGAGTGAAAGCTGACCCGTGATACCTCCGTTTCATTTTTAATCCTTTGGTGTATTTCTGGTAGTTAAGGCTGTCCAAAGGATGAAGGTTTTATTGTGTAAGCTGCCTGGGAAAAGTTGGTTTGTTGTCTTTGACTGCACGTTTTTTAAAGATACCAAAACGTGACTAATTAATATGTTGACTGACAGTGTGATTGGTTTATATTAATTTGGCTTTGGAAGTCTAACCTGGCACACACGGCTCTGACAAAAACATTACAGGTTTTACTTGTTTATTTAAAGTAAAAGTAGTTCTAACTTAAATCAAATAAATGTCTACACAGATTGGTTTGTGTCAGGTTAACACAGACGCCTGTACGCAGCCCACCAGCCTGGTTACACCGTCTGGAATTCTCTGAACATAGTTATAAACAACAGTAGGCTCCACGTGGGTTGTAAAATTTGCATGGCGTTGGCCACAAGAGTAAACCGTGACACACAGTGAGAGTGAGACTGAATAGTGATGTGAAGCTCGAAACAGAATATGACCCGGAATGGTCGGCTTGTACAGCGTAATGGAACAACTCAGTGTTGGTGTGCACAAGGCTGTACCTATCAGTGTGGCACGTCAGTTGTTTACAAATCACTTGGACTAATGTGCTATCAGTGTTTTGGAGTTTTATTGTTTGATCTTGTGATGTGTGCTCCTGTCCTGTCTGCAGGTCGCACAAGGTGACTGGTCGCTTCAATGGTCAGTTCACAGACCTACGCTATCGGCGGCGCCATCCGCAGGATGGTAAGAAAACACTTGAATAAGTTTGTAGCTGTGCAGCTTTCTCTCATCCATTAAAATATCAACGTTTGAATGTGTGGACAACTGGGAGTTGGAGTCAGTGTGTCACATCAGTGTGGTTGTGGTCGCTGTAACTATGGTATCTCAACAGTTACCAGTATCTTTGTGACATAAGAGGAGCAAGACTACATAGGATGGAATATTGGGAACACGTATTGTGAAATTACAGTCACATCTCGGGAACAGAGTCGCTACTTTAATGGCTGTTTGACCCCCGGAGCAGCAGCTTCACATGAACATGACGACAGCTGTCGTGCTTTTCATATTCATCAATGATTCATAGAGTGATGTGAAGTTCTCTTTTATGGATGAATTATTTATTGCCCCAGAAATATGTCACCAGGCATCCTGAGTTGTACGTCCTGTGTTCTGTTATGGAAACCTTCCATGACTTTCTAAATCTGAACGTGTTGTGTTTTTTTCCTTTCGCAGGGTGAGTCTGATGACTCCATCCTGAGGCTGGCGAAGAATGACTCCGTTGTTGCAAAGTAAGCCGAAAACCGCCACTACTGCATTTCATGCTTCATGCTAAAGTTAGTGCTTCAAACAGAAAGTTGTTCCTCCGTCAGTGGAGCGGGCCAGCAGCTGTGCACTTTAGTAAAAACGTCCTGCACAAAACAAATTAAAATACAATTACAGTCAGTTCCTGAGACGTCTTGACTTTTCCACAGCAGACTGAAGCTTTTAATGACGGACGCTTGAATACAGTCCAGTCAGCATGCTGGTACCAGGAGCCTGAAATTGATAAATATTTATTTACTTACTGCGACAGGTGTAAAGAGTTCTCTGAAAAGATCTACCTGTTCATAAAAGATTGTCCTGCAAGTTTGAAAGAAAAAAATGGTTTCACATAAAAAAAAGTAATAACCAGTCACAGGGGTCCATGACCCTGCAAAGGTACTGCTGGGGGTCTGCTATTTTTGTCATAATTAACAATTTTCACCAAAAATAATGGTGAATGTCCAGATAAATGAGTAACTACAAACTCTTAATTGGATGAATACTGACTTATCCAAAGACGACACAATCAAACACATAGAGGCTGAGAACCCAGTGTATAAATAGGTTTATAAGAGTTAACAAAGTCAGTATAAAATAGGTCAGGCTTAAATTGAAACTTAATCACTATCTGTATCTGTTGGTAAATTTGAACTCTAACATGTCTTCTTGTCCCTCCCTTCTTTTGTTTCACAGGAACTTCTAAGTGACTCTGGATCTGTGGAACTTGTAAAATAAAACAATGAAAAAAAAAACGTTGCTTGTCATGTTTCTCAGAGAAAGGCGTAAACGTGCTACGTGCTGAGAACAGTGGTGTCTCATCGAGAGGAAATATTTCATGACCGATGACGATCTGACTAATGCGAGACAGTGGACTCTTTGCTGACTTGTTTAAAAAAAGTCTGTACATTGGATGACTTGATCAAGACGTGGTTGTTAATATTCTGTTGAGTCATGTGGAAAAATTCCAAAAGTTGGGAGTTGACCACAGTAAAATTCCAACAATGCACATTCTGCAAAGTTTTTGAGTTTTTTAAATGCAGATGTGGATCAAAGGTTTGATTGTATAATAAATACAATAGATCTTTTTGTTGAGACGGGTCTAAAGATGCCTGTTCACGGGTCACATGCAGTCTGACTGTAACATGCTACATACAAAAGAACACAAAGCAGAAACTAACAAAAGTGAGAATTTTAAAGTTAAAGCTTGTCAGACTGGAAGCCAGTTTGACTCCTAAATGAAGGTTTTGAAATCAGCATTTGCAGAAACTAAAACTTCATGTGTTCATGTGTTGAGATTGAAGATGTTTAGAGTTTCCTCATGTAGGATCAGTATGAACCATGACAAGTGCTGAACTGTTTCCCACCTTCACACAGGACTTCATCTTCAGAGGTTCATCCTGCAGATGGCAGCATTTGACAAAAAAAAGTTTTCATCGTCACCGCTGATTTTCAATATTGACCTGACTGTCAGTTAATGAGAGCTTGTGTTATAATGTAATATATAAATAATCTTGCTTATGTAGAGTGCATTCTTATATTTAAGCGACATTTCCCAGAGGCCAAACTTTCTGTATCAAGCCCTCTTTTTTAAAAGCAAAAACATTAAGCAGTCATATATAAACTAAGAGCTAAGATATACATAAAATGGAGAAAACAGTGAAAAAAGAAGTTTTAGAGTTTGTATGCATTTCATTTAATTTTGAGAAAATTTTAGATTTATAGTTAGTTAATAGTTTCTCTTTTCGGATGGCAGACAAAAACACACACCATGTTTTTGTCTAGTAATGAAAATTGTACAGAAGGAAAATAAACAAAGAAAACAAGTGTTTGTCTCACATAAAGAGCAATTAATAACAATATATTAAAAAAAAATGGTAAATAACGGTTTGCTGGTCAGCAGACTTTTCGATGTTTATTTCTAATCAAGTAAATAATTGCTTGTGTGTGTGTGAAACAGCGCCCCCTTTGAGTAACAACGTGTGCCTAATGACAGTTTGTGTGGTGAAAGAGGGTATTGCCCGCACAGGTGCAGAACCTCATAACAAAAACTTATGACACACCTACAGTCACTGTTTTTTACAGTCTTAGTCTCAGATCCATGTGTAGAAAGTTCAGTGGAGTTTTTATTGTTGGGCTGCAACAAAATGAAAGGACGTTACGTCCAGCAATTACTATCAATGCATTTTATTTTATTTTTTATAAACTGGTTTGCAACTGGGATAAGTTTTCTGAAATGTGTGAAACAGCGCCCCTTGGAGTACAACGTGTGCCAAATGACAGTTTGGGTGGTGAAAGAGGGTATTGCCCCGCACAGATGCAAGTACTACGGAGGGAATCCTGCAAGCCCGGAACCAAGAGAAGGCAGGTCGAGTTGGAGTCCGTTTCCACTCCAATTAAATTAATAAAATAATTTCTAATGATAAAAAAATGACAACAAAATTTAAATTTAAACGACCGTTATTGCGCATGTGCAACTGTCAACGGTCTATAGAAGGAAGCAAGATAGCTACTAGTCAACTAGCCATTTACCAGCTCTGGGATGTTACGGTTACTTTATGATTAATTATCGGTATGTTAACATTAATAAAAGTATATATTCATATCTGTTTGTTTTAATGTTCTCAGTATAAGGTTTAGCGACCGTGTTCATAACTGGCCGCATTTTTGCTAACAGTTATTTTAAACCGCTTTATAAAAATATGTTTGTCTCACACATAAATGCATAAAGTAGATGTGGTGAACATATAAGTCAACACATCATATCAGACTACATACAGAAAGCGTTAAAACTAGTTTCCAACCGTCTTAATTAATAATATGCTTAATTAACGAGTTGGGTTTTGTTTTTGTTTTTTGCCGGAGCTGATGATCGAAAGTAGCCGTTGCACTGCGCAGTAGCGATGGGCCTGTGACCGTAGTTAATGTAGTTTATAGTGGTGTGTAATATGTATTTATATTATATATTAGATTATTATATTTTAGTATCGATCCGATACCAAGTAAATACGGACCGGTATCACCGATACCGATACTATTTAAAAAATAAGGTGGATGTGTCATTGAATTGCTAAATCTCAATTAATTTTTCATATTCTGTGTTGTTGCAGTGTGTTGTTTCCTTTTTATTATTAAATAGTTAAAACCAGACAGAATTAGGATGAAGTTTATGATTAAATAGAAAATGCTTTATTATCTTAAATAAAAGTGCTCGCAAACCAGCAAACAAATTAAAAACAATCGTGTACTGTTGAGAAACTATGAAACAAAAATGTAATTAAAATTCCCAACAACAAAAACAACAACGGGTGA